>NC_087200.1:217875557-217878057 GCF_015104395.2 Macrobrachium nipponense
CTCCTCGTCTCTCTCTCTCTCTCTCAAGGTGAAGAACGCTTTAATTTCTTCAGTATATTAGTTTGAAATTCATGATGGCCATATGCGAGGAAAAGTTATCTTTTCTTACTGCACAATTTCCCTGTTTTCAAAAAAAAACACAAAAGGTAACGATATTTTGCGATTTATTGTCATGCGTAACCCCGGGGGAAATTACACTAAGGTTTTGATTGCTTTACTAAAAATCAGATGAAATCTAGACCCCACACCTTTCTTTGACATGTTAATATCTCACGAAATTATACTTTGAATGTGGCTTTCTCAGCCTAGATGGAAGAAAGGAACTATATGGCTGAGGTAAGTCAGTGGAACAAGTATTTGTTACAGGAAAGCAATAAATCCTGGTAACGAGAATATCAGAGTAAAAAGAGAATGATAAAAGAAGGAACCAGTTGGTATCTGAGATGAAACTACGATTGAACCAAAGGAGGAAGCAATGCAACAAACAATATATAATGTTGAATAGTAAATTTGGAAGGGAAATAACATCATTGCCCTTAAATAATACAAAAAATAGAGAGATAAGATGATGCTATACCCTTGCGTTGCCCAAGACCCTCTGCCGAAAGCAGATTCTAGCGAAAATAGAAGGAATTAGAAAAACTAATGCAGCCATTTACTGTCAGTTCTTCGAATCATACATAGCACAGAATTTTCGAATAAAAGTAGTTTTTCTCTCATGATGATGTCTGATGAACGGTTAGATTGCCAGATTGAAAAGGCTGTCGTTAAAACGAGAAATTCAATATTGATATGACGCATCACCAGCTTCCTAAATATAGGCCTCAGCGCCTGGCCTTTGCCTAAAATGTATATTTCATTTCATTCACATGTTAGATCGGTTGTCCTAGCTGTGTGAGCCTTTGTCTGTGTGGAGAGAGAGAGAGAGAGAGAGAGAGAGAGAGAGAGAGAGAGAGAGATAAAAAGCATTCATTAAAAAATTATGTCAAATGCCGACATGCACAAATCATACTACAACTATGACCAAAAATATTTGATCAGGTCTGCAGCATAAGCAAAGTCAGTAAAGAAATGGGAAATATGCGGCCGTTACCTATTGATTAAAATAAACAAGATAAATATCCGACCATTTCCTGAATGTTGCTCAGCGCCATGGAAATGAATCTCCGGATTCCAAGACCAATGAAGAGCTGAATACTTAATGGCATCTCATTTTATCACAAGACAGGAGGGGCAGAAAAATACTCGTCGCTTTTTTATTATTCACTAACAATTATTTTCTTTCTGAACAGAAGGAATATGAATTAGTGCTTTTTATATTCATGATTGATGAGGGAAATACAACGTCCTTCTCAATTCATGTTTAATAAGTAAAGAATATTAGAAATGTACATAATCTTATTAGTAAATGAAAAAAAGTATATCTAGTCTCGTTATTTTTACACAGACGTCTTTCATTATTAGCATCTTCATTAATGCCATTTAATTATTGAATGATCATCATTAAAAAATCTAAATCGTTCCTGCAGTAAGCAACCTCTTTCATCACTGGATACATTGGTAACTATTTATTACAAGATCATGCGACTGGAAAAGTTCGAAGGCGGAAAAATATTTTAAATTTGGGAGTAAGTTTCAGTAGCAGTAGGACTGAGTGGGGGGGGGGTTAGGGTGGGATGTGGAGAAGGTGAGGCCGAATGTTATTGCCTCCATTTCTTTTGATTTTGAGCGAGAGATTCGTAGAAAATAAAAATGCTTCCGTTATTTCAAGTTCCTTGCTGATAATTTACATCCTTCAGAAAAGTTTTTCTAATGGATTTGAGTGTACGAGTATGTGTGTCTATGTGTTTGTGTGTGTGTGTGTGTGTGTGTGTGTGAGAGAGAGAGAGAGAGAGAGAGCTGAACATGTTTCTTAACTGCATTTCATATCAGATCTTATTTGAACTTGTTTCGTATTTGAGCATTTTGATCCAAGTAAAAACCATTTAAAGTTCATATTTTTATTTTCTATTTTCTTACCTTCAATTACCTTCATTGAAAACATCCTACTCTTTAGTGTTCATCAACCCACAAGTCAATTCCAAATTGAATCATTGACATTAGCCTTTAGAACACAGGTACATTTCATCAAGTAAGGCAACCGAATAATGCCGTAATCCAGGTGAGCTCCCTCAGCTTCCGGTTAATTAAGGAAGTTAATCATCTGAAGGTTATGTTTCGTGGGCACGATGGCTTTTCTGGTATATATTGTTGGGTACGTGCACTATATATTTGAAGCAAACCTTTTTTCTGATGACCACAGTATCCAATCTAGAAAATCATGTATTATATTTTCCCACAGGGTGGTCAGAAGAGGGACATGCCCAAATCATTTCTATGTTTCTTTCTTCATTATCTCATCTACATAAACAACATCCATAATTTCCCTCATGTTTTCTTTTCTTACTATTCCATCCTTAATTTAGTAATTAAAGACTCACTTTGGAAATACTACTGACAT
>NC_087200.1:217880557-217898057 GCF_015104395.2 Macrobrachium nipponense
TTCTTCCTGCGTCGTATTTCAGTGTAGGTTTTTATTTGCTGGATGAGGAAGCGCCTCCAGCAGGCGCAGCCGACGGGCATCAGGGGCCTTCCCGATGATCTTCGTGTTCTTTATGATGACATCCCGGGAGATGGCCTCGAGATGTTTGTGCGGGCGTGATTCTTTATAGCCGTCTCTTGGGCGTGGCACGAGAGTCTCTTCGACGGTCGCATGGTAGTCATACCTACGTAGGCGCCGCTGCATTCGCGGACTGGGCATGTATACTGGTACACTACATGCGTCTGCTTCAGGGGTTCTCGTACCTGTGGAGGAGAGGGGTTGTTTTTCATAATAAGATCGCGCGCTCCTCTACTAGTCCTGTTTAAGTAGCACCGCAAAAGCCGCTATTCGCAAATAGAGAGAATCTCTACAAGTGTAACGCTGCTGAAGTAGCCATTACTTTTAATAAAGTATTATTATTACTACTATTATTATTATTATTATTATTAATATATACTGTTACACCCTGCTGCTCTATTGAAATAGACATGTTTTTCATTCATGGCTCAACATAATCCAAAATATTGTTAATTTTGTTAATTGCATTATTAAAACACACCCTGTATTCAAAGCTTGAATCATTGATCAAAATACTTATAATACGAAAGTAAATAACAAAAAAGGACCAATAGCTCTCATGTCTATTGATGAAAACTGCTGTTTTAATTTGTGTAATAGTAAACCTTGGTAAAAACATTTCAATTTCAGAAGAGGGTGAGCAATGACTAAGCTGAACACGATTCCACTTTTCATTTCATTTTTAAATGTTTTTTTTTTATTTATATATATATATATATATATATATATTTATTTGCGAAACAATCAATGTAGCTTTTATAATTGTCAAAGAGACTCAATTTCACTAATTGCTACTCATCAACAAAAACGCTGTGAGACAGGAAAAGGAGGATTTCTATTTCAACAAGATTGAAAATATCGTCTGTTGGAAATAATTCTTAATACAATATATAACAAAATATCAATAAAGCTTTAACCTGGAATAGAATTATATATGCTCGTTTGATTCTATTCTTAGTCATCATTTGGCATTTTACCGTTAAACATATGTATTATGAAAAAAAGATTGATAGAGATATTTATTAAAGTATATAAGAAAAAAATTATATACGAAATAAGTTATATAAAAGTGAAATTTGAGGGCTTATATTTTTCTAATTTTAAAACAAGGTTAGTTAGAACATTTTAATATTTGAAAGCTCTAACAAAAATAAAACTATATTGCTTTTATGTTCATTAAAGCATAACCACCAAGTTACTTTTGCATTCATTTTCTTTTTTGGTAAAATAATCAAACGGTTTATCGTACTGTGTTTTATTCAAAACTTCTGGTGGAAAGTGTAACTAAATTTGTTTCTTACTTAGAGACGTTAAGTGGACACTGACGATTATAATTCATACAGTTGGTGAATGTGACCAGGAGAGAGAGAGAGAGAGAGAGAGAGAGGAGAGAGATGAGAGAGAGAGAGAGAGAGAGAGAGAATTTATATTTCAAGCGATGAATAGATATCATTTATGTAAGTCTGAGCAAGTATACAGAAATGTGATTTTTCTTATATGAGTCTAATATTTTATTTATATATAAGTTTCAATATTATTTTAATTCATTAAAATAATTGGTGATATTTCTCTCAAGGTGGCGGATAATTAATTAAAACTACAATATGGAAGGGATACGTGTCCTTTTCGTCGCAAAGAAAAACAAAACCATTTCCATACCTATGGTTTCCAGTTCACTTATGGCACCATTCTATGGAATTCAATTCTCGGGACACAGATGTCCTTTTCCTCTTCCTCTGCCATATGAAGGGGAATCCCCGAACTTCGGCCTCTGGATGTGAGGGCGGACCTATGGCTATCAACGGCGGGTCCGGTATAAATGGAAGAGTGTCCTCTCTCTCTCTCTCTCTCTCTCTCTCTCTCCTCTCTCTCTCTCTCTCTCTCTCCTCTCCAACCAAGTTGTGTCCCATAACAGTCGACTAACAAAGAGATGCGTATTTCAGCTGTAGTTCCTTCTTAAGACTGAAACACAAGTCATCCAGTTAGGTGCTAAGATTAAGCTACGATATCCAGAGAGAGAGAGAGAGAGAGAGAGAGAGAGAGAGAGAGAGAGAGAGAGAGAGTTCTCTTTTTTCCACTCCTTTTGTTCTCGATATTTCCTGTGGTTGGAAAAACAGAATTCGAATTGTATCTTTGAAGGTCGTAATGAAAAGGATATAAATGTCTAATGGGCTGTGCAGTCCTGCTCGCTCCTAAAGAATCCTGCGTGTGCTTGTTTTTGCTTGCTCCCAAAGCATCGTCTGCATATGTACATCTTAATCAAAGGGTTGGAGAGCGTTTGAAGAGCTACTTTTTTTTACTTAAGAGAAAAAAAAAAAACTCCATCATTACTGCCTTATGCTGTTTAGTTGGATATGGAAGAGGAGAATCCAGATATCCGAGCATTGTATGAGGATAAAATCATAGTAATTTATTTGAGAGTTTAAAACATAGAAAAATGCATGTATTGTACTGTCTTTTTTGCTATTTTCCATTTTAATTTATTTTTCTATAGTCATTTACTGTACGTCTCCATGATATGTTTACATCAACTGGTATTCTAATTAAAATCATATATTACTTTACAATAAAGTTCGATCAGTTTATAACGCATTAATCTAAGTCTCTTAACACTTATTATCAGAATGAATATTTCTTTTAACAACTGAATAGTTTGAAAGACTAATCATTTTAGGTCCCAGGCTCTCGTTTTTTGTTGATTTGTGGCCTGTTTTGACGGTGATTTAGATTTAAAGTAGAGATGATTGCGGTCTATAATTGCTCTTTCAAGGTTTCAAATTAATTTGTGCGTATTACTGTTGATCTGGGGATTCTCCAATATTTCTCGTCCTATTTATTGTTCGTCTATGTAAAACCTGCCTAACACTGCAAGAAATTCTCTCTCTCCTCTCTCTCTCTCTCTCTCCTCTCTCGCTCTCTCCTCTCTCTCTCTCAGTTGAACAGCTTCAGTGTATGTAAATCTTTATCAAACAAGATTTGAATTAATTTCCATAAATACAAAATCTTGTGAGAATTTCACCATCCCTTTCATCAGCCCTGAACATTTGATTAAAAATTATATATTCAACTTTTGATATAGATTTTACTTCTCATAACTGAAACTTCCCCTATGGCAGGTGTACGAAATATCATGGACAAAATGTTTCACAGTTCTATCCAGTAGCCCGTACCTACTATAATTTGTCATCGTCTGGAATATGATGTTCCAGGCGGGAAGTAGTTCCTTCTACCTGTTTACGGCTGTTACAAACTGGATTCTTCCTCGAGGCTGTGAAACTCCAGCTTATTCCATATTTATAGAATTTTCTACTACACCTGGAACTACGTAATATACTGTTAGATATTTTCTTTGTTCATGGTTAGGTAAGGTTAGTTCCGCGATTATTTTGCGAGAGAGAGAGAGAGAGATGAAGAGAGAGAGGAGAGAGAGAGAGAGAGAGAATACATTTAATTAAATATATTTTCGATATATATCGGAACCTATGGAAAAGCAAGCGAGAGAAGAGAGAGAGAGAAAAATCTCTAATGAATAGAATCAATTGAATAAACTTACTATATATCGGAACATTTTGGAGAAGCAAATGATAGATTTCATGAAATGTGGCTTGCTATATCAGAGCCGTTTGACAAGAAAATGAGAAGAGAGAGAGAGAGAGCGATGCCTTTTTCGTCACTGACGAATAACGGATTGTTTGTCATTCTACAAAATTATTACACTTTTGACCAATGTTCCGATAGCTTACGTCTATTTATAAATTTATCTGTCTCTCTTTCTCTCTCCTTCTGGCCGAACTACAACCCACGGCAGTCTATTAACAAAGAGGTGCTTAATTACTTTCTCAAGTCAACAGAGACTTGCAGGTTTTATCTAGGGAAGACAAACACATCATTTTATCTAAGCAATGATTTGGGGATCGAAACGATATTTATTCAGAAAAGGTGTCCTTCGACGAGGATGGATTCGAACCCACGCAGGGAGACCCTATTGGATTAGCAGTCCAACGCCTTAACCACTCGGCCCACCTCGTCGTGGAGAGATTACGAGAGATATCAAGAGATATAAGATATAAGATAAGGAAACAGTGACATGTTTAAGGACTCTTTAGAGGGGTGTTCCCCTGTGGGTGATCACTAGATTAATCTGTGAACTGTAAATTTTCATAAACCGTTCACAAATCAGTCCTGATTAATTAGGTAGACATGAAGGAAATTCTCTCTATGTATACGGGTCACGCCTATGTATAGGAGGGCGTTCCCGTTTGATGTTATTCCCTGCGACTGTCATATGCAAGTATCTGTTGTCTACTTCCCATGCTCGTCGGAGTGACATCGATGCAGAGAGATTTTCTAAGTTCCTATTAGTATCTTCCTTGAGTATAGAGGCGAAGACTCAAACAACTCTGGGTTTGGTTAACAAAAACTTAACAATTTATTAAGAACTACATCTATGGAGTAGAGGAAGAATTGGGTTCAGAGAACCTGTCTCGATGAAGAGAAGTAGAGAGCTAAAGTTACAAAGTCTTTCAGAAAGTTAGTAGAACAAAGCTTATCTCAGCATACATAACATTACAGACAGACGAACATGTGACTAGGAAGTCACGTGTAACCTCTGCAGGTGTATAGGTCATCAGCTTTCTCATAGGAAGGGCGCTGTGACCTGTTTTGAAGACAATTATAATGATTACACAGGTAAATGCAAACCAGGGCATCGCAAACACATAACATGACAGTGTCTAGCTTGCGTCCTGTTTATGAAGACATATTACACTCCTATCTCGCCAGTGACCCCTTGGGTCACGGGATTATTTTCATATATGTAAAATATATGTATGTGTAATTATTACATATGTTGAGCAATATACAAATATGATTCGGAGGAAATGAGCAGCCTTTTAACATTCACAAATGTAGGAAATACTGAACAATGAAAACTGTAAATTGAGGATCTCCTCATCTAACTTCAGAAGTTCAAGCGAGATTGCAATGCATGACTACCCTGACGCATTTATTGTCCTTTAATAATCAAAATTATTTTTTTTACTAATTTTGATCTCATATTTTGATATTTGCCGTTACCTCCAGTTACCTCTTTTTAATGAACACCGTATCTTTTGGTCCTGTGGTGGGCTTGTTCCATAGGAATAGGGATCATCATCTGAATAATAATAATAATAATAATAATAATAATAATAATAATAATAATAATAATAATAATAATAATAATAATAATAATAATAATAATAATAATTAATAATGGATATAAAACACCAAGAGATGAAGGAGACGATCAGGAAAGAATATATCCAGAGACTCAAAGGCGATACTCAAGTCAAAACTCAATGGCGGAAATATGATAAAAAGCCATAAACACATGGGCAGTGCCAGTAATCAGATACAGTGCAGGAATAGTGGAATGGACGAAGGCAGAACTTCGCAGCATAGATCAGAAAACCAGGAAACATATTGACAATACACAAAGCACTACACCAAAGAGCAAATACGGACAGACTATACATAACACGAAAGGAAGGAGGGAGAGGATACTACTAAGTATAGAAGACTGCGTCAACATCGAAAATAAGAAGCACTGGGGCAATATCTGAAAACCAGTGAGGACGAGTGGCTAAAAAGTGCATGGGAAGAAGGACTAATAAAAAGTAGACGAAGACCCAGAAATATACAGAGACAGGAGAAAGACAGACAGAACAGAGGACTGGCACAACAAACCAATGCACGGACAATACATGAGACAGACTAAAGAACTAGCCAGCGATGACAATTGGCAATGGCTACAGGGGGGAGAGCTTAAAGAAGGAAACTGAAGGAATGATAACAGCGGCCACAAGATCCCGGCCCTAAGAACCAGAATATGTTCAAAGAACGATAGGACGGAAATAACATCCTCCCTCCCATATGTAGGAACAGTGCAATACGAAAAATGAAACCATAAACCACATAGCAAGTGAATGCCCGGCACTTGCACAGAACCAGTACAAAAAGAGGCATGATTCATAGCAAAAAGCCCTCCACTGGAGCCTGTGCAAGAAACATCAGCTACCTTGCAGTAATAAGTGGTACGAGCACCAACCTGAGGGAGTGATAGAAAACGATCAGGCAAAGATCCTCTGGGACTATGGTATCAGAACGGATAGGGTGATACGTGCAAACAGACCAGACGTGACGTTGATTGACAAAGTCAAGAAGAAAGTATCACTCATTGATGTCGCAATACCATGGGACACCAGAGTTGAAGAGAAAGAGAGGGAAAAAATGGATAAGTATCAAGATCTGAAAATAGAAATAAGAAAGTATATGGGATATGCCAGTGGAAATCGTACCCATAATCATAGGAGCACTAGGCACGATCCCAAGATCCCTGAAAAGGAATCTAGAAAAACTAGAGGCTGAAGTAGCTCCAGGACTCATGCAGAAGAGTGTGATCCTAGAAACGGCACACTAGTAAGAAAAGTGATGGACTCCTAAGGACGGGCAAGATGCAACCCGGAACCCCACACTATAAATACCACCCAGTTCGAATTGGAGGACTGTGATAGAGCAAAAAAAAAAAAAAAAAAATAAAATAAATAAATAATAATAATAATAAAAACAATAATAATAATAAAAAACATTAATAGAAAATAGAAAAATGCGCCTTAGTCAACATACAAAAAGGCAAAGTTACGAGAACTGAAGGGATTAAAGCTACAGATGAGAGCAACATCAAAAAAAAAAAAAAAAAAAAACATAGATGAGACAGGATACAAATACCTGGGAATAATGGAAGGAGGGGATATAAAAACACCAAGAGATTGAAGGACACGATCAGGAAAGAATATATGCAGAGACTCAAGGCGATACTCAAGTCAAAACTCAACGCCGGAATTATGATAAAAGCCATAAACACATGGGCAGTGCAGTAATCAGATACAGCGCAGGAATAGGGGTGGAATGGACGAAGGCAGAACTCCGCAGCATAGATCAGAAAACCAGGAAACATATGACAATACACAAAGCACTACACCCAAGAGCAAATACTGACAGACTATACATAACACGAAAGGAAGGAGGAGAGGACTACTAAGTATAGAGGACTGCATCAACACCGAAAACACCGAGCACTGGGCAATATCTGAAAAACCAGTGAAGACGAGTGGCTAAAGAGTGCATGGGAAGAAGGACTAATAAAAGTAGACGAAGACCCAGAAATATACAGAGACAGAGAATGACAAACAGAACAGAGGACTGGCACAAACAAACCAATGCACGGACAATACATGAGAAACAGACTAAAGAACTAGCCAGCGATGACACATGACAATGGCTACAGAGGGGAGAGCTAAAGAAGGAAACTGAAGGAATGATAACAGCGGCACAAGATCAGGCCCTAAGAACCAGATATGTTTAAAGAACGATAGATGGAAATAACATCTCTCCCATATGTAGGAAGTGCAATACGAAAAACAAAAAAAATGGAGACCCATAAAACCACATAGCAAGGCGAAATGCCCGGCACTTGCACAGAACCAGTACAAAAAGAGGGCATGATTCAGTGGCAAAGCCCTGCCCACTGGAGCCTGTGCAAGAAACATCAGCTACCTTGCAGTAATAAGTGGTACGAGCACCAACCTGAGGGAGTGATAGAAAACGATCAGGCAAAAGATCCTCTGGGGACTATGGTATCAGAACGGATAGGGTGATAGTGCCAAAAAACAGACAGACGTGACGTTGATTGACAAAGTCAAGAAGAAAGTATCACTCATTGATGTCGCAATATCATGGACACCAGAGTTGAAGAGGAGAGATAAAAAATGGATAAGTATCAAGATCTGAAAATAGAAATAAGAAGGGGGGGAATATGGGATATGCCAGTGGAAATCGTACCCATAAGCATAGGAGCACTTAGGCACGATCCCCAAGATCCCTGAAAAGGAATCTAGAAAAAACTAGAGGCTGAAGTAGCTCCGGGCCTCATGCAGAGAGTGTGATCCTAGAAACGGCACACATAGTGAGAAAAGTGATGGGACTCCTAAGGAGGGCAGGATGCAACCCGGAACCCCAACACTATAAATACCACCCAGTCGAATTGGAGACTGTGATAGAGCAAAAAAAAAAAAAAAAAAAAAAAAAAATATAAATAATAATAATAATAATAGATGTCGTTGGGTAACAAGCCAGGTACCTTCAGGAACCATCAATTTTTGTTGCAACGCCGAACTCGAAAACCGTCCCATTTCATGCGAATGATTTGGCATAGCAAAGGAGGCTGGTCCCTATTTGAAAAAAGTTCCCAGAACGGTTCATATTTTTTTTTTTTTTTTTTTAAATTTTTTTTTTTTTTTTTTTAAAGTTGGAGTTGCCAAAAGAAATAGGAATTCTTCTTTCGTTGACGCTCTTCTCCTTGAGTGATTTCGAAGGAATAATCATCGTTCCGTCTAGGTCATGTAGAAGATACAATTTTAGAGCCACTTATTTTATATTTTCGCCTCGGTATGTGCGGGTAGATTTTGTATTTATTTCCGAATGTTAGACTGCTTGAGTAACTTAGTCATCATCATCATATATATATATATATATATATATATATATATATATATATATATATATATATATAATATATATATATATATATATATATATATGATTACATTACGCCAATACTCTTCCTTTTATCCCTTACCGCCCCTCTTCAACTTAAGAACCAAAAACCTTTCTCTCTCGTTGCAACATAAAAATATCTCCCAAGATATTTCAAGTGCAACTCTTGGCGAATATTTGTAATGGGAAAAATATTCCTTTAATCATTAGTGATTTATTTAGGAACTGATTCATCATCCTCCTCTAATATCTTTACACCGCTGTTGTAAAAGTGAATTGGAACTGTGAAATGTTTTCGTTTCTGTTGTGGACGTGCGTGGCAGTGTAGCCAGTCCCTTGTTTTATTTTTCTTTCGCTCTGAGTATGGGAGCGCTGCCCTGAATCTTTCGTCTGCATTTTGTTGGTAACACTAACAACACATGTAAGAATCACGAATGCTCTCGTGTGAAAAAGGACGCAACGGGGTCCAGCCTTCAATTTGGCGATTTTACCAAATTATTAATACAAATGATTATCCATCCCTTGCAAGGAAAGCTTTTAAAGTTGTAATATTACCATTAGTTCATTAGTTAGAACAGATCATTATCATGAAAGAACAGTAGCAGATGAGAATTCAAGTGCAGAGTTGCCTGCCCAGTCAGACATGTTGCAATGCCTTAACGAGGAAAATTTTCATTGTCGTGAAAGATACTTCACGTTCATTAATTGTCATGAAATTATGCTGTGTTAGTTTTGAGTTGTAACTTGGCGTTTGACAGGGTTGTAAAACGTTAACAAAAAATAGTCATAAGAGTTTTTGTTGTATACAGTTTTTTGCAAATACCAGTGCCCAAAGGGTACCACAACATGGCCGTCCTACAGGGCATGGGTTTACCCCTACCTCACTCATGGAAATTTCCACTGCCGACCATGATCTTAGACTAGCTATAACAGTAATTTAAGAAGGCCTACCCTAGACTAATCTTTTTGAATGAGGAATTATGACTATGTTTTTATAAATATAGTTGGGCTATATGCATATAAATTCATGGAAAACTAACTACATAGAACTTAGCCTGTACCTCATTGGAACTAACCTAACTTTGTGGCCTATTGTAACCTAGTCAAAAATCAGCCATGTAAATTTTGCATAGGCTATCCTTAACGATTTCTGAAGAAGCCTAGGCTAGACTATATCCTGTTAAAAGGCACCTTAGCCTAATTTTACCTCATTTTAGTTTTTAGTTTTTCTCAGAAATCTTTCAGGTAGCCTTATCCATTGATGTATTGTCTACAAACATTTAGTACTGTGTGGAGTAGGGTATCAAATTATTTACACCTTATTGTAAATCAATTGATTCCAGGGTTGCTCCACGTTTGATACTTACCTTATTATGAAGGAAAAGCAATTCCCATAATCTGTAGTTGTTATATTTTTTTTTAAGTCTCAATATAAAGAGTTATTTTTGTTGTTGTAATTTTAAACTATGCACTTGTATTGTTTTTCTGGCGAAATCAAAAATTCAAATATAAAATGAATATTTCCAGGGATCTAATCAAGGGATCTAGTCCAGGGGATCTAGTCCAGAGATCTAGTCCAGGAGTTCTGAAGACTAGGTAAATTAATCAAGTCCAGGAGACTAGGCCTGGGAGAAATTTGGCATGATGTAATGAGTAATAAAGAAACAAGCTGAATACCAGGAATTTTTTCTTCAATACCCCTATAAAATGGAATCAGCACTCCAATTGCCTCCCAGTGGGAAGACATCACCTGGCTCATCAGTAGTAAGACCCATACACACAAGGAATATCATGTAATAGCAGGTAGGACAGGCCTACCCTAATTCCCAGGCAGCGTAAAGGTCATTAGTCTTCATACCCACCGTGTCAACTATGACACAGTACCATTCTCCGACCCGTGTCTCCAGGCAAGAAGACTGACAAAAGGGTACATATACAAATAGTATTCTTATTCTCGTATCTTAATGTGCTGGTGAGGGAACAGCCCGTGACATATTCGCTCGTGTTTGTATGCATATCCCACGGAATCTGTTCCCAGGATGCTGGAGTTCGTTTGATATGCAAACTATGGGATGGTGTTATGCCTTTACAGATAAAAATTGCAGTTCATTTGAGATTCTGCTCCCTTTACGGATGTCTGCTTGTTTGCTTGCTTGAGTAACAGAGCGTTTACTCATGGGAATAGCCAGTGGATCTTATTGCTATATTTGCGTTCATTGAGTCCTCCTTAAACGTGTTACGAATATTCTAAGGATGATTCATAAAAAATATATTAATATTTACGACACACAGGGAAAAGAAATATACAATAGAAATACAAAATGGTAAGAAGTTGATCTTCATACAACATACAACGATTGGTTACGTATTTTGTAACGTTAAATGATAAATTAAAAAAGTGTTCATAGTTTCTTATTCAACATATTCAGATGAAGACTTATTCCTAACGATATTTCAATTTCAGATCCACTTTTATTCATACCCTGAAATCATGCATTGTAATTATTACTATTATTCTCTGAGTTTAAATTCTCTTAGTTTTACTTTCTTCAAGTAGAATAACATTACTCTTAGAATTCACTAGCACAACCAATTACTTTTAACATCACATCATATTGATTGTCCTTGTTTATTTTTGTAAGGCCTACATCGTTCATTTTGTTGAGCCAGAGACACTAGTACTAGTTAGGCAGTAACTATTAATAGTTTCCTTGTGATTCTGAATCACAAAAATTTTGTTTCCTCTTAAATGTCGTATCTCTTCATTTTTGGCGACCTTTGTTTGAGTAATTCGGTGTCGTTATTAATTTTTTTTTTATCTTCACAATCTTGCTTCTATTAATCTATATCTACATGTCTATGCTTTCCATAATGTATTCACAAATCTGTACTATGTACACTATCGTAATGTATACCAAAACTCACTTAATATTAGTTTCTTCCTTCAATATGTGTCGAAAAGTGATTTATATAGAAGTTTCTCCGATCTGCTAATAGCATAGTTATGTACAATGTGTAAAGTACCCTTATTTAAATATTGTTAATTATATAGTCCACTCTTCGTGTACTGAAGCACTCTTCTAAAATTGCATAGTCGGCTATTCTTTCTCCATGTCTACCCTACTCTCTCTCTCTCTCTCTCTCTCTCTCTCTCTCTCTCTCTCTCTCTCGCAAAACAATTGCTAAAAGTTTTAAGTTTTTTCTTTGCCTGCTGAATTACACCTTTGATTTCGTTCTTTCGAGTGTTCCCCATTCCCACCCCCCCCCACCCCCACATCTCTCTCTCTCTCTCTCTCTCTCTCTCTCTCTCTCTCTCTCTCTCTGTCTCCTCCAGCCCTCCGTCAAACGTTCTAGAGACCTGAGAGAGAGAGAGAGAGAGAGAGAGAGAGAGAGAGAGAGAGAGAGAGAGAGAGAGAGGTCAACAAAGAAACCAATTGCAGTGTCTTATGTTATTACATTCCAGGTCTTTTCGCTTCCAAGGTCATTTCAGCCCCGAATTGTACCTGAGATTTCTCTCTCGCTTTCTCTTGTTTTAGGGACGATTTCTTTGCTGGAAGAACTTTGCTTTTAATTTATTTAAATATTTTTTACTAAAGGACTAGATAGTAGGAGTGTGTATTGAGTTTTATACTGTATATTATTGTAACTTAAAAAAAAAATTTTGTTTGGACTATATTGTTACTTGTTAAGAAAAAAAATCCTAGAAAGAAATGTATTTATGTAAACTAATCTTAAATCAATAGGAAAAATTAACTATACTCGGCAAAGGAGACAAATAGATTATTATTATTATTATTTTTTTTTTTTTTTTTTTTTTTTTTTTTTTTTTTTTTTTTTTGTTTTTTTTTTTTTTTTTTTTTTTTTTTTTTTTTTTTGCTCTATCACAGTCCTCCAATTCGACTGGGTGGTATTTATAGTGTGGGGTTCCGGGTTGCCTCCTGCCTCCTTAGGAGTCCATCACTTTTCTTACTATGTGTGCCGTTTCTAGGATCACACTCTTCTGCATGAGACCTGGAGCTACTTCAGCCTCTAGTTTTTCTAGATTCCTTTTCAGGGATCTTGGGATCGTGCCTAGTGCTCCTATGATTATGGGTACGATTTCCACTGGCATATCCCATATCCTTCTTATTTCTATTTTCAGATCTTGATACTTATCCATTTTTTCAACTCTGGTGTCCATGGTATTGCGACATCAATGAGTGATACTTTCTTCTTGACTTTGTCAATCAACGTCACGTCTGGTCTATTTGCACGTATCACCCTATCGTTCTGATACCATAGTCCCAGAGGATCTTTGCCTGATCGTTTTCTATCACTCCCTCAGGTTGGTGCTCGTACCACTTATTACTGCAAGGTAGCTGATGTTTCTTGCACAGGCTCCAGTGGAGGGCTTTTGCCACTGAATCATGCCTCTTTTTGTACTGGTTCTGTGCAAGTTTTGCCCGGCATTCACTTGCTATGTGGTTTATGGTTTCATTTTTCGTATTGCACTTCCTACATATGGGAGAGATTTGTGATTTCCGTCTATCGTACTTTGAACATATCTGGTTCTTAGGGCCTGATCTTGTGCCGCTGTTATCATTCCTTCAGTTTCCTTCTTTAGCTCTCCCCAACCTCTGTAGCCATTGCCAATTGTCATCGCTGGCTAGTTCTTTAGTCTGTCTCATGTATTGTCCGTGCATTGGCTTGTTGTGCCAGTCCTCTGTTCTTTCTGTCTTTCTCCTGTCTCTGTATATTTCTGGGTCTTCGTCTACTTTTATTAGTCCTTCTTCCCATGCACTCTTTAGCCACTCGTCTTCACTGGTTTTCAGATATTGCCCCAGTGCTCTGTTTTCAATGTTGACGCAGTCCTCTATACTTAGTAGTCCTCTCCCTCCTTCCTTTCGTGTTATGTATAGTCTGTCCGTATTTGCTCTTGGGTGTAGTGCCTTGTGTATTGTCATTTGTTTCCTGGTTTTCTGATCTATGCTGCGGAGTTCTGCCTTCGTCCATTCCACTATTCCTGCGCTGTATCTGATTACTGGCACTGCCCATGTGTTTATGGCTTTTATCATATTTCCGGCGCTTGAGTTTTGACTTGAGTATCGCCTTGAGTCTCTGCATATATTCTTTCCTGATCGTGTCCTTCATCTCTTGGTGTTTTATATCTCCTCCTTCCATTATTCCCAGGTATTTGTATCCTGTCTCATCTATGTGTTTGATGTTGCTCCCATCTGGTAGCTTTATCCCTTCAGTTCTCGTTACTTTGCCTTTTTGTATGTTGACTAAGGCGCATTTTTCTATTCCAAACTCCATTCTGATGTCCCCAGATACAATCCTTACAGTCTGGATTAGGGTATCTATTTCCTTGATGCTCTTACCATACAGCTTGATGTCGTCCATGAACATCAGATGGTTGATTTTGTTGCCTCTTTTCTTGAGTTGGTACCCGGCATCCATCTTCTGTAGTACTTTTGTCATGGGAATCATGGCTACTACGAAGAGTAGTGGGGACAGTGAGTCCGCCCTGGGAAGATCCCTCTCCTGATATTTAACCTCTGCTAGTCTTATTCCAGAGCTTGTAAGTATTGGTATTCCAGTTGCACATTGTATTTTTGAGGAAGAGCTGATGGTATTTTCCTCTGCCCCATATATTTTCAGGCATTCTATTAGCCATGTGTGGTATCATGTCGAAGGCTTTCTTATAGTCTATCCATGCCATGCTTAGGTTGGTTTTCCTTCTCCTACTGTTCTTCATTACCATTTTGTCTATCAGGAGCTGGTCTTTTGTGCCCCTACACTTCCTTCTGCAGCCTTTCTGTTGGAGGGGATAGGGATGGTGTTTGTCTCCTCTAGGTAGTTGTATAGCCTTTCCACTGATGATACCTGTTAGTAACTTCCACATTATTGGTAGGCAGGTGATAGGCCTGTAGTTACTGGCTATATTTCCCTTACTCTTCTCTTTTTGTACTAAGGATGTTCTTCCTGTGGTCATCCATTTGGGTGCTTGGTGATTTGAGATACAATGCTGGAGTTGTTCTGCTATTCGTGGGTGTAGGGCCTTGAAGTTTTTGAGCCAGTATCCATGGACTTTCATCGGGACCTGGGGTTTTCCAGTTTGGTATTTTTCTTTAGTTGGTGTCTGACTGTGTTCTGTCGTGATCTCCGTGAATCTTTGTTTTATTCTCCCTGTTTCTTCTTCCTTGACTTCCTGGAGCCATGTTGCATGTTTGTTGTGTGATACCGGATTGCTCCATATGTTTTCCCAGAGTCTCTTACTTGGTTCGGCTTCCAGGAATTTCTGGTGGTTGTCTTCCCCTCTTAGTTGGCTGTATAGTCTTTTCTGGTTGGTTCCGATAGTTTGTTCTGTTGGTATCCCTTATTCCTGTTCATGTACCGTTGGATCTTGTGTGCTTTGGCCTTAAGCCTCTGTTTTACATCTTCTATTGTGTTGTTTAGTCCCCTCTCTTGTACTTTGTATTTCTCGTTGAGTTCCTCCCTGGTTTTCTTGCTTCTTAGCCTTTTTTTCTGCCATCTCTTTCAGTTTACTCAAGTCAGATCTCATCACCATGTTTTGCTTTTCCAGGCGCCTTTTCCAAGGAGGTTGCTGTTTTGGTTTCTGTTGGGTTGGTTGTGACGGTGGTGTTGGTGTTCGAATCCCCATCAGTTCTGCTACTAATCTTGCTCCTGCATATGTCAAGTTATTTGTTTCTGTGATACTGGTGGTGTGTATTAGGCCCATTATTTCATTGACCTCACTTGTTTTCTCCCTTAATTTCTTGGTGTTGTAGGCTTTTCATGGAGGGGATCTTTGTTCTCTCTGTATCTGGCTCCATCCATTGTCTAATCTTTTCTACCCCATTCCGTCCTCTCTGTTACTTCGTCGGTGTTTTCTTCGTGTGTCATTGTTTGAAACTTCATCCTCCCTGTCGTCTTCTGTGGCATCGTCTCTCAGTTCGTCTTCGTGTAATTCGTTGTCGTGTGACATTTCCCTTTCCAGTTCTTCTCTTTCTGTTGGGGAGAGCCAGTTCTTTTTCTTTATGTCCTTACTTGGTCTGCCAGCCTCTGCTCTGTTTGGGGGGTGTTATTCCTCTCATTCCAGATGTTGATCAATCTTCTTCTATACTCCTGCTCCTCGTCGGGATTGCTTCTGATTGGTCGCATCTCCATATTTCCTTATTTTCTTCCTCTAGTCCTCTTTCTTCCTTTTTGCCTCTGTTAGCTCCAATCTCAGGCTGTTGATTACTTTCGTTGTGGTGATCAGTTGCTGGATGACGACCTCCAAGTACCTGACCGTCTTCCCCTTCAATTGGGTTGAATACCTGGTTGCCGGACGAAGCTCCTCTGTTGCCAGAGGTTCCATTTACGTCGTTGTCGTTTATTCCTTCATTTCTTTCCATCATTGCTGAGTTTTGCTATTTAACCCATAGCTGGAGCCCTACCCATCAGGGATAAGTACTCATTTACATGGCTGAGAGTAGACTGAGGAAATTATGGTAAAGATCCTTTCCCAAGGATCAACGCCGAGGAAAGCGGTCACCCATCCAACGACTGACCAGCCCCAATGTTGCTTAACTTGACTTAAGTCTATTGAAGACCTAACCAACTCCTCCACGGCGCCACTTTTATTATTATTATTATTATTATTATTATTATTATTATTATTATTATTATTATTATTATTATTATTATTATTATTATTATTATTATTATTATTATTATTATTCAGATAATGAGCCCTGTTCCCTTGAAAGAAGCTCACAGGTGCCATTGACTTAGAAATTCAAGCTTCCAAAGAATATAGTGTTCATTTGAGAGCAGCAACAAAAGGCCACAGGAAATATAGAAAGAATAGGTCACTTATCTGATGAGAAAAATAAATCAACAATTGAATAAATAAAAGGTAAAAATGTGAGTGATTAAAATACAAGGCGAATTCCTTTAGGGTAGTAATGCAATGCATCTTCGAAAGGATCTTAGAGTTAAATTAACATCCTTTTAAAAAGAAAGAATAAAAATCTTCTCTCAGAACAAGAGAGAATAATTGAGATTAGCTTTGAAAGCCATTCGTTTTGCCTATGAATCAGGTGACATTTGTCATTCCTGGATTGTATTTCTTTATTTAGAATGACATTTCAACTCTACGACAAGGGAATTCTTGATAACGATCACGATATTCTTTTCTGCCAAAGGCCATGACATTTGTGCATTTAAGATCTACAGTAATGGCACGACGTTTGAAGATTTGGCAAGGTGAATATTCGGTTAGAAGATAAGACGTGGGAGTGGTACTTATTCTCGTTTATATTACCTTATGTCAGTAACTCTGGAGGATTATGTGTTTTCTTTTTCCTTCGTTTAAATACCAACAACTTTCACTCTCAGGCCTATATAATTGCACGCAAAATTTACTTTACATATTATATATATATAGAATGAAGAAATGTTACACAAAGGTTACATTGTATATATAATAAAAACAAAGTAATGTACAAGCATAAAAAAGGGAAAGTAAGCAATATTAAAAAATAAATAAATAAATATATATAAATAAATACCTGCATCATGAAGGCATACAAACATACACACTAAAAAATTGTAAAAACACAGCATCTCCGTGGACCTCTCGTTGTTACTGAGGGAAGTTTCAACTTTAAAGTGTAGAGACTTTCTACTATTGCCAGCTCCATGGGGGCCACTCGACTAGAGATAATGGAAAATGAATCTAACCTAAGAGGGTGATCACTATTTTCTGCGTGATCCCGTATGGCACTGAATGGTGGTTTTGCTAAAAGCCTGTTTGTCCTAA
>NC_087200.1:217903057-217918057 GCF_015104395.2 Macrobrachium nipponense
TTTACCCAATGCGCGTGCGCTAGCAAAAGGGGATGAAAATGTCCACTTTTCAGAATAATATTTTTCTCTATACGAATCGAAAAGAATTTCCCGTCTCTATCAATGTACACAATGGCCCAGCAGGTGGATGGACGCAGTTATTTCCACTTCCCAGGAGCCTATTACGGGTTTCCTCCAAGTTATTTTATTTACACATGGGATCATAATTGTAAATATTCAGCACATTTTGTCATAACTAATTTGTTTCTTTATTGACCAAAAGACAAATGAAAAATATACATCAAATAGGTTACAATATATATTACTTATATATCATTCATCCGTGTTTATTCTATAGTGCAAATTTGATGTTTATAAAGAAAAATATTAGCATATTCAATGACGTGAATTCATATTTAATCTATTTATGAATAATAGCAAAAGAACGTGTTTGTTTAAATTTTATTTTTCATTAAATTCCTTAAAGTGCATATATGTATGTGTGTGTTCGTGCTTGTGTTTGTGGGTGTCTATTTCCCATTTTACAGCAAGTCTTCAAATAAGCAATGCAGTTGTTTTAACACATCAGACAAACGCAAGAAGTTGAACAAAATTTACAAAAACGTTTCTCATTCCATCGAACTTGAGTAAGAACAGAGGCTGGGGACTGAGAGATCCAATCCAAGTTGCCTTTGGAAGTTCTCCTTCTCTACCTGCAGAGTTCTTCTGAAGGTGAATCTTGCATGATATCTAACTAATATTTTTTCTGTATTTTTCTTACGTTTTAATATTGGGTCAACTGAATGTTACAATACAAATGTTATGATTAATCTTCCTGATATTATTATTATTATTATTATTATTATTATTATTATTATTATTATTATTATTATTATTATTATTATTATTATTATTATTATTATTATTATTAAGGGTACTGCTGCAACAGTGGCATTATCTTATTGAGGTTCTCCTCTATTTTTTCTGATTATGGTTGGCATATCAAAAGTTGGCATATCAAAAGTAAGTAATTATAAACTTAAATTTTTTATAAAAAAATAAATGGATTAAAAAGATTTAAGTTTATAATAACTTACTTTTAACATGACAACCTTCGGTGCGTTGCTCACTAGTTTAAGCAACAATGAAAAAAAAACACAATTAAAAAAATTAAAAAAAAAAAAATTGTAACATGGACATTGTGTTAATTAACTTTGCTTTCGAAAATATTTTAAAAGATATAAAAGATTTAACTTTTTTATTTTATATCGTTTTCAAATTTATGTATATCACTAAAGGGTCCAATAATTTCCGATATGGAGATTCTATATGCATAAGCCAGCCTAGTTACCTTTCCCTTTAATTCAAACCAGGGCAACGAGATAAGGGGCTTAACTCTTGTTGACTAAGGGCTGTTTGGTTTGCCAACAGCCTCCAGCGTTACTCTTGAGCCCCGACATTCATTTATAATTCCTTTGCTCACATTCACCCTCCAACTGTTCCTACCTTTAATCCGAAATATATGCATGTATGTATGTATACCAGTCAAAATCCCAGTCGTAATCCGCGCTTTTTCCCGCTTTGATTAGGTATGGTAGAATATTCGTGAATGACGATTGCTAACATTATTCTAATTTCTCTCTAATGGGAAATTAATTATAAAATTTGCAGGATCTCGTTGGAAAAACGAAGCCGTAATTGCTAAAAATATAGCCGCGATTAAATAGTTAAACTAGGCATATGATTGTGATTCTGTAAATAAAACATTCCATTAATGCTAGCGTCATTGTTTCTGTTTTAATATTAAATATTTCTTGATTATACCAACTCATTAATTATCTTACTAACCTCTTTTTAATTTCTGCATTTTCACTGAACATTTTATAAATTAGACCAAATTTATGATTGTTTAAACTAACCCCTTTTTGTAACATATTAGAAGCTCTTAAAAAAAAAAAAAAGAAGCTTCTTCTTTTATGACAGTTCAAAGATATTTATTACGCAATAACCTTCTTCGAAGTGAGTAATTATAAATTTCATCAGTAATGGAAGGTTGTCCATATCATAGGATAAGTAATTTACAGCAATGTTCATTTAAAAGCCCTGTCATTATGAAACGAGATCATTTATCCCCTTCAGCAATTTTATCCATATTTTTCACATGAGTGCAAAAATTTGCTGTAAGACGTATGTTCTCCATGAAATTATATTGATTGTTCCATTATCTATATATATTATAATATTATATATATTATATATATATATATTAATAATATAATCTATTATATTATAGATATTATAATATATATATATATATATATATTATATATATACCATACGTGCTAATGAGGTCCCTTTTCTTCTCTCGGTTCCCAACATATCTTCAAGCAATGAAGTTTGCCAGAACCCTTGCCCTAACAAGTAGACTCAATTAATTCCAAAATTAATGGTCATGAAAGTAGAGATAATGAAACAAACAAATTAAACATTATACAAGAAAAAAGTAATATAAAAAAAAAAGAAAAAAAATAACTACATAAGAGTTTTCTATGGGGAGTTTTGATTAATTAGTTCAATCACCCTGAAGATTGTCCGAAATGCCATGCCCTTTGGAATAATGTCCTGCCCTAACGAATTATTATTAAAGGGAATTATTGTCCCTTACTTCTGGAACTGGGATCCAAAACCGCTCCGCAGTAATTTTGGGGTCTAAAGATTTTGTAGCATTCATTCAAGGCTTCCACTGGGAGGCTTAAAAGGGGAGATCACCTTGTTCTGTTTCCCTTTCTCATTGTTCCCCGGGGGATGGGAAGGCAACGCAACGAAACGTCGACCGTTAATCTTCCTTAATCTTCCCTGAAACTCTGCCTTTTTCCGCCACGACTGCATTCCTTCTCTCTCTCTCTCTTCTCTCTCCTCCTCTCTCCTCTCTCTCTCGTCTCGTCTCTCATCGTCTCATCTCTCCTCGGAATTTTTTAAATTGTTTTAAACGTATTAAATTTATCATCGATTGATTTGTACCCATCGACTTATAGAATTAGATAGTATGTGTCAATTGGAAGGAACTCCGCATATTCATCTTTTGATAAGACCATCCATCATAGACACCTAAAAGGAAGTAACCGCTGTCATTAGACAAATTTATGAGGATTAGAATTAAAATTAAAACGAAAAAAATCTATTGATGAAGAAATTCTGCAAGCAAAGTTGTTCTCAACTAAACCCTTTTGTAAACATTTTGGAGATCGTGGTAGTTTCATAGAAAACAATACATATTTTTTTATGGAGTCAAAGGCTTGTATCTTACCTTGATATCTCTAAAGATCAGGAGTACTAAAAAAAAAAACAAAAATTTCTAGCAGTTAAGAAAAATTTTTTTTTTTTTTTTTTGTTTTTTTTTTTTTTGTCCTATTCTTTTAGTACACCTGCCTCGGTTTAACAAGTTGTCCGATGAACATACAGTTTCAGAAAATAATGATTTTATTAATTAATTTATTTGAAAATAATATGTTATCTATCCAGTACAGGAGGAGATGATTTTATTGAAATTGTATTTATTTAAAATAAAATTTTAAATTTTTCTGCCACATTGTCATATCAATTTATCGATCCATAAATACTCCCTCAGTGAACTTGTATTTTCGCTTGTAATCTTACTTGAGATAAGTCAGAGAAAATGAGTTCTATATTATAATACTGTTATCTTGTCTGTCATTATACTAATAACTTGACCGAAGAAAGTGTTTGATACAATATATTACTTTGTTCTCTTTTCTGTCATTTATACTGACCACAACTAAAAACGGACGTCAAATGAACTGAATAGAAATTTAAGTCAGGATCTGCCAACCTCAGTATTTTATGAGTCAGCTGAGGCTGTCGACCTAAAGAGTGCAATATTTTCAACGCGAAATAACCCAAGATAGGATCTAAAGAGTTTACCGCGGCCGACGTTGGCGCTTTTCCTCTGACATTCATCCAACGATTTTAATTCTCCGTGTCCCCATCACCGCACTAATAAAAAAAATGACAAACGGGGCGGCGAAGGCAGGTAAACGTTTTTTCGTGATAAATTGGGAATTTTGTTATAAAGGCTTTTGGAAGATGCCTTTTTTATTATCGTCCGTTAGGGGATTCCAAACAATGATTTGTGGAGTTTCTGTATGTTATTGAAATGTTCTTCTTAGTATAAGACAATTAGCTGGCAAATTATACATAACGACACACACATATAAAATAAATAAATAAAGTATTCATATCTACATATATACATACATACACAAGCCACGCCACCCCCAAAACACAGAGAACAAAATTTTTGTTATCGATTATTATTACATATCAATTTGTTTTCAAGTTTGGTAAAGTAAGGTTTATTGGAACAAACCGTTGGCACGCTCATATCGTATGCATAAAGACCTTTTGTTAAAAGTACCAATGCAATTGTGGAAGAAAATCCTGCAAGTTGAAAAGTGTTCTGATAAAATTGTTTTGGCATGGCAGAAAGATATATAAGCCAACTCGTCTTTCAATAATACACAAAATAAAAATAAAATCAAATCCTGAAATTGTTTCATCCTTATACGTTATGTACCGATAATTAGTAAAAAGAACCATATTGAAATCCTATTATAGAATGATGAAAGGAAGAATTCAAAAAACCCGTTCTTCAAAAGACTAATCAGTAATCTAACCACAATTTTTTCATCCCTTTTAATCATGAGAATTGTCATTCAGACCCGTCCGTTTTAGTTAATGAAAATATAACCATTCACACCAGTTTAAAAAGAAAACCGCTTACTGGAATCGAAACTGGAACGTTTGATATAAAAAGAAAAGATTTGTTAATTTTCGGGGGGGGGGGGGGGGGGGGGGTAACTTGAAAGTCTCCCGTAAAGAAAAATCTCTTTCCTTCACAATTTAAATAATTTCAGTTGCAATGGTCAACCTCGAATTATTTCTCGATGAACCTTCTTCGCTGTACCCTCTTCCTTTTAGTAATTTGACTAAGACGCAATCCTACTGGTAAAGCATATGGTTTGAATGTTCACTTGATAATCCTGACCTCCTATGAACGTCCATATTATTTGTTTAAACCTTAAAATTGAAAGAACTTTTATTTGACCTGAGAGGATATGAATTAATTATTTACAGAGGTCTCCTAATTATTCCGAACTGGTTCCTCATAGTATTCCAGGCACGTTTTAATGTTCAAAGCATAGAGAAAAGGAATTAAAAACAGCATAAATGGTGGAGACTAAAAAGGAAAATCCCTCTTTTTCCTTCGGGAAATCAAATTGCCCAGGTAAACACAGGAGCCATGTGCCCTGCAAAGATTGAGTTTGCGAAGCTGAATTACCCTCGACTCAAGGCTCTTACCTCAGTTTTTGGCTCAAACGCCCGAGAATGAAGGGCTGCATGAGTTTTTTGTGCAATTTACTTACTGGGAACAAACTCCATTAGACGTTCGATAAGGGATTTGTCTTTTTATACCCCACTGGAAACCCCAGAAAAATGTCTATCGCGCATGCGTAATGTTAATTGGCCCATTTTGGATGGAATTCTTTCTTTCGTTAATTCATAGGATGTATCGTGATTATGGAATTTTTTGTTTCTTATTTTTCTGTACGCCCCCCCCGAGAGAACTTCCTTTTTGAATAAACATTTTCTCACATACATAAATTACATAAACGTGTATTGTCATGCTCCTGCCTTCGATTAAATTCATCAATTCTTAATCAATGATTCTTCCGAGGCGTAGCTGGGAGAATCAAGTTTTTTTATCAGGTGGCCCTTTTTACATCATTGGGTCCAGCAAGCACCATAAAAAAGAGATCAATCTCTAATCATTTCTAATCCTCTGGGTGGGTGGAAGGTTTCAGGCAGCAAAAAGTTTTCGAAATCTTTTTTTTTATTTTTTTCCCGTTCTGCATTTCCTGATTCCTCATAAGTCTCTTTTCCTTTTTCTCCTCGGGCTTAATGATTATCCTTTCTTATTGTTTTCTTTATTTTGCTTTATTTCCTTGCTTTTTGGAATCTGGGCTTCTTAGGGCTATTAAATTTGCTCGTCCTAATAGCCTTTCAGCTTCATGACCCTAATTACTTCTGCTGCATCTTGATTTCTTAGGTACGTAAAACGATGTTTTTTTTATTTTTTCATTTTCTTTTTTTTTAGAGTTGAACTAATATTTCATTTTATCTCAATTTCGTTTTAAATTTAAATAAAAAAAAAAAAGAAAAAAAAACGGAGCAGAAAACTCACAATGCTTTTTCCAGAAAGCAAAACAAGTAAAAGAAGTTAAGTGAATTTATGTAATTGCTTGCCTGCTTATGAATCTTTAGAATATAAACAACTCCATATCCTTTTGGCTGGGCCTTAGTATTAAAGAATCTTAAGCTTGTTGTCTTTGAGATATCAGTCTAATTTCTAAACATGTCTTGAAGAAGGAATTATTTTTTCGAGCTTTATATAGAAGAATAATGTTCAAGGTAAGATGTACTGGATAATAATGCCTTCAGTCCTTTGGCTGTTTGTTATAAAACTCAGACAAAAGTTTAAGTTTTAAATATAAGAGATGAAAACATTACTGGGTTGAAAACGAAACTGTTTAGACTGACACAAATTCCGAAGATGTTTTTTGTGCCAGCGAAAGAGAGCCTCGATAGGGCGATGGCACGACGCCATTGCCGCAAATAGGAGACTACTTGGTGAAAATTTTTCAGCTATTCCGGAGGCGGCATATCAGGGTAATTTATATGTCATAAAAGAAAGCTACCGGAAAAACAAAAATTTGATGTCGGATACAGTATGTGCTTTCCTTTTGCCGGAAAACGGTTTTTTTCCCTGGAACTAGGGACGATGGCATGGAAGAATATATTGGAAGACTGGATTTTCAAAAAGAGGGTAGAAACGTACACAGGGCAAGGGGCGAGGGATTTTTAAAAAAAAAAATAAAAAAAAAAAAAAAAAAAAAAAGAAAAACAAAAAAAAAAAAAAAAAAAAAAAAAAAAAAAAACTAAACCGGTTATTCCAAGGGAAGAGTCAAACTTAACTTTTATCTATAACGTTGTGAGTTAAATTGAAATTAAGTGAAATTTGGAAACTGGAAACGGTCTATTCAACAATATCTTTAGTGCTGCAGGTGGTCCCAACTTTATTCGGTTACTGCAAGCTCTTTGTCTCTTAATGCTTTCTGCACAGCCTATTTTTGTACGTTTATTTGCCAAAATGGAACCATTGCAATCTTGACTGAATTGTCTGAAGACGCATAAAAAACAAGGAAGGTTTTTTGTTGGTTTCTATATAAGGGCGAAAGGGTTAATAAGAATCTAAAATATACTTTTCAGGATAAAATAAATCAATCCTATGCTTTCTTTTCTAGAGTAAACAGGCTATTCATCTTCCCCAAGGTCACTTTAACCTTTCGCTTAAAAGATATTCTGCTCATAATTTACCATCAAGACTAATTCTCCAAGTTTGTTTCTAAGTGGAAAATCATTTGGGGAAATATTTTGTGGTTGTCAAATATACAAGAATATTAAAAAAAAAATAAAACAATTTTTGTCAAACCATAAGCGGTAAAAACATGATGGGCTCCCCCGCCCTAAAACTATCATTTTTGTTTTTATAATCCGCTAACTACGTTTGTGTCACGTGTTTTCTCTCAAAAGGCGTATTGTCTTTTCCCCTCTTGGATTTCGAAGCTGTAGTGAGAGTGATACGACTTGTCCAACAACTCTCAACATTTCAGCTAAGCAAAAGGACAAAAAACTTCAGTAATCTTGTCGAGGCTCATATTTCCCCTCTTCTCTCTTCCTCTCATACTCTCGTCTCTTCTTTCTCCTCTCTCCTCTCTCCTCTCTCTCCTTCATAAACAGACACCCAACGCACAACACACACTACATGCAAACGTCGACCATATCTATTTGTCGTTGTTTTAGTCCTCTCTCTCTCTCTTCTCTCTCTTCATCTCTCTCTCTTCTCTCTCATCTCATACATAAAATAGGCCTTCCTGGTTTTTACTCCACACATACACGTTCACGCACCCATATATAAGGCGCGAACACACACATACAAACTATTTTTCCTTCTTGAATGTAACCGCTCTCTCTCTCTCTCGTCTTCTCTCACACAACACACACCACACCACACACACACCACGAAACAAACAAACCCAAACCTACAAACTACAAACCTCGCAATAAGATACTCCTACTGGATACGATCCAATCTGACACTAATTTACGGTCGTATACATACTATCCCATTGCTATTTTTTAAATTTTAAACCCAACACATTTTAATAGTCCCACCTACCGTTTGCTCGATGCTTCCTTAGTAATTAATAATTAGAATACTAACCGGAACAATTTGATTCTAAAAAGAATTGTATCCGCCAGTTCCGTCGATTGTAATATGAGGTAAATGGACAGCAAATTAAATTTAAAACAAATAAAAAATTTTAGAAAAATAACATTGACAAATTATTCCCGCCAACTAGTAGAAAAACAAGTTTGTAACATTTTTTGGGGGGGGGGGGGCTTCAGTTTCCGCGGTAAGTATTTCCCATCAACTGGGAAATGATCGAAGAGGATAAATACCTCGTATTTATCCCAAATAAATGGAAATGGTCCATCCCAATTAACGGAAACATAATAATTTGAGAGCCGACATCCATGCGCTCAACAATAAAAATCAAATTAGATTTATTTTTTTTTTTTAACTGTTGCGGTAGCCAAAGCTTTGAATAATGATCTCCACAATATTTTTTATTTCCTTTTTGGTCACATTAAATTGAATGGAATGGTTGGTTGTTTTGCAATAAGTTAAAGATGTTTATGTTTTTCCAAATAAGGTTTGGTACATGCAATGGGGATATAGTAAATTTTCTGATGGACCCAAAAGTCTAAACAAACCACTGTACAATTTCATTCTAACTAATCCAGCAAGTAGGAACAAAACAGTAATGGTATTACTGTATTATTATTATTACTTATTTAGTTATTTTATTATTATTATTGTATTATTATTATTATTAACCATAACGAAAACTTCTTTCAGTTTTCTTCATGAAGATTGAAAAGGAAACCCACCAAAACAAATCACTTTGTAACTTGTTTACTTCTTGCGTATTTACCGTTTAAGTTTTACTACACAATCGAGTACTTTCAGGCCCTATCTGTGGCCCATTATCAAGAGATGTTTGTTGTTAGCCTGGGTCAAGGCCCAGCAGTCTTCTGGAACTTCTTCTCGTTGAGCTGTCAATTATGTGATGGCTGCTCTGGTTCCCTTGAGAGTTGCCAGTCCCCTCTTGAGGTAAGGGTGTGGTCACCAAAAGTCTGTTGGGCAGGAAACCTAATCTCCAGGTCATTAGGGTCAATCTCAGCTTCTTTTGATATCAAAGCTCGGCTTATGGGATCTTCTGAGGTAAAACCTTTGTTTCCTTCTATTACTTCAATCTCTCTGATGAGTGCACCTTCTACTACCCTCCTGTGACTAATTTTGTTGCTTTTGTATATAAGCCTACTGTTTTTGAAATCCATCGTATGGTCATTTTCCCAACAATGCCTAGCTATAGCACTCCCCTGAGAGTTAAGTTGTACTGCCCTTCTATGTTCTTGGATTCTAGTCCCATTCCCCTTCCTGATTCCCCCACATATCTGTCTCCACAATTGTTGCAATTGATTATGTATACCCCCGCTACATCATCTGTATTACTGTCTTCTCCTTCCAATTTATTTTTACATACTTTGTTTTTTACGGTATTACCAAAGGTATATACAAATTTATATTTACTTTCTTTCATTTTTGAAGTGATTTGTTTCATTTAGGCATAAAAGGGAGGGCAACTATTTTCGTGTTTTCTTTATTCCATGTACTCTCTACATTTCCTCTGTAAACAAATTTTATAGCTTTGTTGAGTGCCCTTTTTCTGAACCATTCCGGGTATGCTAATGCATCGAAGCTTTTACCGATGTAATTTATTTATTGTTCTATCTTGCAAGGGTCACACGTTCTCATTGCCCTAAGAAATAAACCTGTTAGAACCCCTATTTTTATATCATTCTATGGAACCCCTATTTTTATATCATGATATAAAAATAGGGGTTCTAACGAGATCCCTGAAAAGGAATCTAGAAAAACTAGACGCTGAAGTAGCTCCAGGACCTATGCAGAAGAGTGTGATCCTAGAAACGGCGCACATAGTAAGAAAAGTGATGGACTCCTAAGGAGACAGGATGCAACCCGGAAACCCACACTATAAATACCACCCAGTCGAATTGGAGGACTGTGATAGAGCAAAAAAAAAAAAAAAAAAAAATAATAATAATAATAACAAGACTATTTTCCTGCAATGCATACCATAAAAAAAAACAACACTGAAGCTTAATCGTTGAATATATTAATTTGATTCCTCTAATGTAAAAGTAAAATATATTAAAGTAATACTTAAACTTACGGATTACACATGATTTAACAATGTTTTTTAAATCCTTTTAACACAGATTAGAATCCTTTTCGTTCTAAAATGACATGGCATTATGAGTATTAAAGTCATATTAAATCTAACAAAACTTACATACTACATACATACATACATACAAAGAACATCAGATGCAGTCTATTTAAGTCTTGTGGAGTCAAGATAATACTCTGACAGCGTAGTTAAATATGAAGCATGAAAAATAATGCACATTAGATTAAGGAAAAAAAACACAAACCACCATTAAACACTAACGTCAAACTGTGCACTAGAATAAAACTACAAACATCAATTTTATCTTTCCAGGAAATGAGAAAATCCTAAAATGATCTTGGGAATTCGCGATGTTGCAGATAAAAATACAGAACTAAAATGCAACAGAATTCTTACAACATATCCCAGAGCTGTGCAAAGCTTCAGTGTTAAGGCTGCTTCAATATTAAATAGAGTGCAATGTTGCTGGCAAAAAAGAATTAAGAGAACTTCATCTGTGGACATCTCTACGTCTCTAGAGATCGAAATAACTTTGTTTCTTTTGTCTGAGCATTCCAATTTTTTTCTGTACATTTACTGAGCTGAATACAGGATTTACCTTATTTGAAAAAAAACATCTTCATTAGCTTCTGATTATTATTATAAACAGTAATAATACATAGAAATGATTATGCATCTACATTCCATCGTATCTAAATTATCAGTTATTATTACAAGGATCGTAGAGCCATTGATTCCCTCATGGAAATATATATTGCCTAATATGCCTAGCTCGACAACTCTCTCTCTCTCTCTCTCTCTCTCTCTCTCTCTCTCTCTCTCTCTCTCTCTCTCTCTCTCTCTCTCTCTCTCTTTCTTGGTTGTCAGATTCCAGCATTCCAGCTTCATAAATGGATTGATGTCAGTATTGTAAATATTAAGTCATACTAAAAATTTACCCTCCTGATTCGTGTAGTATATATGTAAATATTTATTACTCGTAATATAGTATCCATATAAATATAGTATATATATATATATATATATATATATATATCTATATATATATATGTGTGTGTGTGTGTGTGTGTGTGTGTGTGTGTGTGTGTGTGTGTCTGTGTGTGTGTGTGTGTGTGTGTGTAGTGGTTATATACCGTGACGAAGATAGCTTTGACAAGTAGCTCGTAATGGTAGATAAAAAGATGCAAGGAATCGTTTATTGATTAATAGTATTAATTATCATGATAAATATGTTAAATATGCATATGATAATTTATTGATAGTTTAAATCAAAGGAGCAAATGCCTTAATCTTTACTCAATGTTATGCAAATGCATTAATTAAACATCCATACACTAAAAGGAGAATTGCATTTTCATTAATGTTTAATTATCTTTCCACATAAAGCCATGCGGTTGACTGCCAAAGCGTTTGTGCATTTTATATTCTTTTGCCTGTGTAAACAAGCTATTGGCTGATTTTCATAACGAATTATAGCTACTGATCATTCAAGGAGTTATTTAATAATTACAATATTTGTATTCTACTATATCTTCGTAGTAAATTATCTAGATAAATGGTTTATATGACTTAATTACTTATTGGGATATATGTAAATATACCTGAGGCTTCCTGACATTTCTCGATTTCGTTAGTTGACTCGCTTAAAACGAAGTTATTTGAAGCAAATATATTAAAGTTTTTAAGTTCAAACGAAAACAATTATTAAGCCACATATTTATCGAGAAATACTAATGGGTATAAGCATCCCCACCTCTTTTTTTAAATATCAAATTCTCTCTTTTGCGTGGTGCTTTTATATTCCAGAAAAGGAGATCTAGTATTTTGTGTTCAATTCGTGGTACAAAGGCAAAAAAAAAAAAAAAAAAAAAAAAAAAAAAATGTGCCTCTACTTCTATGCACTTGCCTATTCATACAAACGCTCTTAAACTCCATCCGACAAAAGTGAACACACAAAGTAGGACGCAAATGAAAAGTAAAAACTATGAATAGGTGTTAGTTGCGGAAAACTTGAAAAGGAGGAAAGGGGAATGACCACGGTGTGTGTCAGAGAGAGAGAGGAGAGAGAGAGAGAGAGAGAGAGAGAGAGCAGAGAATTATATTTATTTTTTTATCACAAGATCTTAATAACCATCAATAACTGTTCATATTTAATTTAGGAAATTCCCTCAAACTAATAAAGATGGGCGTAAACACCTAAGATCTCCACTATTAGACTTAGAAGAGACCAGAAGCCGTACAATAAAATCTAAATGTTTAAGAAAAAAAATTTATGATACGTGAGATATATTTCTCACAAACAACATGAAGTACTATATCCTCAATACCATCATTGACGTTTCAGTTCCTTGAGAAAGTAATTCAGTTGCTCATTATCGAACTTATTTCAGAAATTAACCAAACTTTTTTTTCATTTCAGCATACCCACTCACTAACACACAAACACACACACACACACAGGCACACGCAGAAATTAAAAAGTCTACGATACCTTTTGTAGTATTTATTTGGATTAAAGATTTGTGGGTAGAACTCAGATGTACTAAATTGAGAGAGAGAGAGAGAGAGAGAGAACACTAATAACAAGTCATTTTTTTTCCTCAATATGCAAGTTGGTAATAATGATACTTTAAATGTTGAACGATATGTAAATGAGCTCTGTAAACGAGAACTCATTATGCGAAGGAAAAATCCGCCATTTCCAGGAAACTGGTGCTTAATGTTTAATTAAATTAGCCATTTTTGGAGAGGTCTTGATACAACAGGGGGGAAGGTGTTTTGAGAACTGTTTGGTTCCCCCTTCACTTCTTCCTAATTTTATCTCAAATTCCTCAGTTGGTTAGATTAAAGAGACAGTTTTAGTGATTAGGGGAGAGTAGAGCGAGAGTCTTCATGACATAAAATGACGGTTTATTTTCATTTTAAGTTATGAGGTAAAAGGAAATTGCAGAGAGAGAGAGAGAGAGAGAGAGAGGAGAGGAGAGAGAGAGAAGGCAGGGAAAGGTAGGTAGAGATCGGGATCTTTCTAGCTTTCTGTAAACAACAAACAAGCGAATTTTATCATATATTTTGGTGGTACTGGAAAAATGAAAAGAGAGAGAGAGAGAGAGAGAGAGAGAGAGAGAGAGAGAGAGCAGGGAGGGGAGGGCGGGGGGGAGGGAAGGAGGGCGGTAGGGGCCCGAGTTAAGCGAAAAGGTGGTCAATAAATGAATATCAGAATAGATAAATAAATAAATAAGAGGGAATAGAAAACAAAACCGATGCGCCTTAAATTCAGTAGACGTCAGAGAAAAGGAAGGAGCTTGCTCCTTGCTTAAATATTTGAAGATCAGAGGATTCCACAACTGCACTGGGCAAACTATTCCACATTTTAGCTGTAGCCAAGATAAAACGCCTAGGGAAGAGACGAGTATTAAACCTGATGCTAAAAAATGTCACGGTTTCCTATAGCATCCTACCAAGGTTTGCAAGCAACAACGTATAGCTTAAGTAGTGAACAGTGCAGTCGTTGTGGTACATTTTACGTAACAAACATAATTAAACATGTAGGATAATTCTTCAAACCCGTCACGTATTGGAATACAAAGAAGCTTTATGGGGATAGTCAGGGAATAAATTAGATAATTAGGATAGGGTGTGAAGCGGAACCCATTTCCTAACTCAATTACAAGAACCTCAAAACTTCACTATGATTAAAATGATGAGAATCATTGCATGCTCCCTGATGCTGAACCGAATATTATAGTGGTTTTCTGGGGGGCGGAGAGAGAGAGAGAGAGAGAGAGAGAGAGAGAGAGAGAGAGAGACAGAGACAGAGACAGAGACAGAGACTTCTAACCAAAGTTTTGAAGATAAATTTTAATTAACTTGATATTACATACTGCAGTTGGTTGATAAATTTGAATATTTTCATCCTGAATGACGTATAGGAGTCGCGGTAGTGAATATACTCGTATGCTTAATATTGCTGAGTATTTATAAATCTATTTCTAATACCTCAGTGTTTAATCATTATATTTGATAACCGTCAGAATTGTATATTTTCCAATATTTCATATTACAGTGACTGTAATATGAAAACCTGTTGCTTTATTCTTGTTTCGTGGATTAATAACATCCTGACGTCTATCACATGTCTTTTGTAGAAGTAGCAACTAAAACGAAAAATAATGAACAAAGTTATCTAAAAAATATTTAAATACAACTAATAAATGATTTTATGTTTAAGAACAGAATCTTGAGGTACAGAAGTCAATGAATTCTACAACATATTAATACTAGAAGGTGATTCTTGACTGCTTACTATTGCAAAATGCATTGACTTTTAAATGCCTCGATTCTTTGCGTAGTATTTACCACACAGCTAAAATCTGGTCTTAAACATAAGTTTATTTATTTGTTATAATTACATTTACTTTGTTAATCCTCTTAACCATTGTATATGAAATAATATAACAGGAAATAGGCATTAAAACATAAAATAGATAAAATGTATCCTTTTAATGATTTACTAAATAGAAAAGGCATATGTAGGTAACTTCTC
>NC_087200.1:217920557-217928057 GCF_015104395.2 Macrobrachium nipponense
CATAATGGACGTTGCTTGTTGAACCCCATATTATATAGCAGTAATGAATTAAACTTAATACTAATGACTGCACTACGATTAGGCGAGTTTCTGGTTCGAATAATTTTTTTAGTCTATTGAGATAAATAAGTGTCCCCATAACTTTTCTGTGCAGTTCATCAATATGTTTTTTCAAATGTCATGTATTTATCGAAGTGCACTCCAGATTCTTTACGGATTCCATAGGTTCGATGATGGCCCCATTAAAATTGATTTTTGATGTTATCCCCGATTTCGGATAGATATTGTCTGGAGCCTAGGAATATACATTGAGTTTTACTTTCATTCAACAATAAGCCATTTATTTGAAAATACATCTTCACTCTATATAAAATCTCCTCAGCTTTGCGTACTAAATCTTCCAAGTTATCGATGTAGCCATCAATTATTATTTGAGTGTCATCAGCATACTGAACAATGAAACAGTCACTTAAAAAATATCTCAGTTCATTTACATAGATGTTGAATAAAATTGGTCCTAGGATTGAACCTTGAGGTACACCAAAACTGACGTTTTTGGGGGTTGAGACAACATTTTTGAGTCTGAACAGATTGTACTCGATTACGTAAATAGTCTGTGAACCAGGATGGATCAATATAATGTGTCTGACATTTACCCAGCAAAATTTCATGGTTCACACTATCAAAAGCTTTCGACAGATCGAGAAGTAGTAAGAGGGAAATTTTCTTCTTGTCTATGTTATCGTAGATTTTATCCGATATTTTTAATAGTGCTGTTTCCGTTGATAGTTTTGGTCGAAAGCCATGTTGACTGTCAGAAATGAGGTGATTACTTTCTAAGTATTCAGTTACTGGTTTGATACTATTTTTTCTAATATTTTAGATAAGACCGGGAGTAAAGAAATTGGCCTGTAATTAGAAATTTCGTCTCTATCTCCGTTTTTAAAATAAGGAACAACATGGGGATTTTTCCACGTTTCAGGGTAGATATTAGTTACGATAGATGTAATTAATAATAATTAATGTAAAATAAAATTAATATATAGAGTGTCTTTTATAAAACGGAGCGGTATGCCATCGGATCCGTACGCATTTGACTCTTTGAGAGAACTAATGACTAGAATGACAGTATCACAGTCAACAGGTGACAGTTTAAAAGAATATAACTGATTGTTTGGGAATGTATTCATTTCATCGGTTTGTGCTCTTCTATTATTCCTGGCCAGTTCTTCTTGCGTTCTTTCATATGTCTCTCTTCCTACATTCGCAAAATACTCATTAAATTTCTCTGCCTTGTCAGTTAAATCTTCATTTTCTATTTGAGATTCTTTGTTAGTATTATTGGGCAGAATTGAACGCACTATTTTCCAGGAAGTACGTAAGTTATTCTTATTACTTTTAAGTTCGTTCCTGTAGTGTTGTTTCATACTGTTATCCATTTCAATTTTTACTTCCTTCTTTTTCTCTTTAAAATTATTTCTCAATATTGTATTATTCCTATCTTTCTTGATATCGTTTTGTAATTTATCTCTTATTATTATATTTTGTTTGATGTTATTAGTTATCCAGGGTTTGGGGGGGCGGGTAGTTACTTTCGTTACTATTGGAGCACATTTATCAATACATTTGGTTAATACATTCGTTAAAATTTGCACTTGAGAACTTACATTATCAGTGTTTAAAATACCATTCAAAGTGGGTGTTTCTTTCATCACCAAATTACAGATACTCACTTGGGAATAATTCTTAAGACATCGGAAAGTTTTATGAATGGGTTGTTTCTTAGGTTTACGTAAATTTAAGGTAACTATGATAGCTTCGTGGTCGCCTACTGGGCTTGGAATAACGTCCGAATCGAGTACCATTTCCTTATTGTTAGTAATTAGTAAATCTATCAACGTTGCTGAGTCTGAAGTTACTCTGGTTGGTTTTGTAATGAGTTGGTGTAACTTTAGGTTATTTACCAACTTATTCATTTTGTTGTCTGTTTTGAGCAAGTCGTCGTTAAAGTCTCCAAGTATAAAATAGGCTTGTTTTCGTAAAATTACGTTTTTAAAAGAATCGGAAATATAATTAAAAGATGAAACATTTTGCTTTGGTGACGATATATACAACCTATAATAATTGACGGTAATTTACGGTGTTGTACTGATAACCATTTAGCTTCAATGCCCCTCCTGTTTTTTCAATGCAATTATTTATTACATTTACCTTTAATAATCTTTGACATATATGCAAACTCCACCTCCTCAGCCATGATCATCTCGATAAAGTTGATAAGAGGGAATATTAATATATGCATCATTCATATAAGGATATAGCCACGTTTCACTCACACATAAAATATCAAAATTGTCTTTTTCTAATAAATGTTCAACTACATATTTATTGCTTAAAAGTGATTGTGCATTAATATATATAATAGTTATAAAATTACGGCGATTGGTAGACCTAAACTCTTCGGCACTATCATCTTGGCCATCTTTCTAGTTCCTTTGCAAAATGCTACATAATTTGCTCTTATGACCATATTCGTGGCAGTAATTACATTTTAGTTTTTGGTCGTATCTACAATTTGTCTGTCTGTGGTTAAATTCACCGCAGTTGTAGCAACCTCTTCCGTATGTCGGTCTATTGTCAGAAAAATTATTCCTGGGAGGATAACGATTAAAATGGTTCAAACTATTGTTTTTTTTGTCTATTCCTAACACTATGAGTCTCAACTTGATCTCTCCTATTATTTCCAGTTCTCAATTTATATGGCATTGGATGGCTGAGGTCACTTCCATATCTAAAGTTTCTATGGTTTCTTACATTGTGATTTCCATAGTCATTCTCTATTACAGATCTTTTTCCACCATTGTTTTGTTTGTGTGCCATCCATTTAGTCTCATTCCAGTTTTCTCTAACAATACTTCCCTGAGATGTGGATACGATTGCATCCAATAACCTGACTGCTCCTATTCTACTTAAATTATCATATGACAGACCATCTTTGTTATCATAGCAGTTTTCATCTATGTCTCCCGTTCCAAGCCTGAAATAGTTCTGGGTCCCAATGTAAATAACATCGTTGTCTTGGCACCAGACAAGCAACTTAGTAAAAAAATCATTAATTTTGTTAACAAGATCATCTGATTTCAAGCTTGGAACAAGCTCACATATTTTGATGCTGATATGTTCATTTTTACTTTTCAACTCTGCGACAATTTCTCCAATTTCATCCAAAACCATCTCTGATACATAATTTTCCCCAAGAATGTCCTGAGCACCACCATAGATTATACATTCGCTTAAGGGGTGACCCAGATTTTCCTTTATCCATGACTTAATTAGAGAGAGAGAGAGATAGAGAGAGAGAGAGAGAGAGAGAGAGAGAGAGAGAGAGAGAGAGAGAGAACACACACAGAGAGTTGTAGATTATAGACTTGAATTAATGAGCATTGATGTAAAAATTATAAACCTTTCGTACCCACAGTGCAACACCAACTTCTGCTCTCTCTCTCTCTCTCTCTCTCTCTCTCTCTCTCTCTCTCTCTCTCTCTCTCTCTCTCTCTCTCTCTCTCTCTTGTATTAATCTTGCAATGGAAGTTCAACTAACAGCTAAGCTCATTCATTTGACCTGACCTGCTCAAAACAGCTGCTCATTTTACAATTACGTCTTCACTTTTCTCCTTCAGGTTGTGCTTTCATCAAAGGAGAGTTTCCTTTTTGATAAGCCTGTCATGAAGGGCTTATTGCTCACGTTAAATTAACGGTTTTTAATAATCAATGTCCCTTTGAATTAAGTGCTTGGTCTTTTTATTTGCTGTCAAAGGTTATTTATTTCGGCAAAGGACAAGCAAACGTATCAATTGTTATAACTTAGATTTTTGAAATGGTATTTCGTTTAATAGTCATTTAAAAACTAAGGCTGTTTTTTCATCGTCAAAATGCTTATGTTGGTATAGAAAAGGGAAAATCTATTTTTAAAACAAAAGCTAGCATATATGCATGAGTGGCTGAATTTGAAGAGAGAGAGAGAGAGAGAGAGAGAGAGGGGGGGGGGGGGGGGGCACTCTTTAGCATATGCTACCTTCATTACGCAAAGTGATTCTTTAAATTTTTCGAAAGACAGTCACTAATAAATCTTGTATATTTCTCAATATATGAAATTGAAGCTATGAGTTTATAATAATAATAATATAATAATAATAATAATAATAATAATAATAATAATAATAATAATAATAATAATATGTTTTGTTAAAGAGGATGGCAGCATCAATGGAATTGATTTTATATATGGTCTTTTCAATTCTTCTTATTATTTTCTTCTCATCAGGGCTGAATAAGAAAAATTGAAAAGACCATATGTAAAATCAGTTTCACCGATGCTGCCATCTTCAAGAGATGTCGATAGATCCTGGAAGCCTGACTTATCTGCTCCATTCATCGACGGTTACATGAGTGGATTCTGCTCTACTATACTATTCAAGTTGTAATTGATCACGATTTAATTCACAAAGGTGGTCGGCCAGTCGTTTGAATAAGATGGCTTCTCTCTCTCTCTCTCTCTCTCTCTCTCTCTCTCTCTCTCTCTCTCTCTCTCTCTCTATGTGTGTGTTTGTGTCTTTCCAACTGTTATTTCTTTTCAAGCAGCCATTAGGTTTAGATATGATGTCTCTCTCTCTCTCTCTCTCTCTCTCTCTCTCTCTCTCTCTCTCTCTGAGACAATCCCCAGAAGAGTCACTCTCCAAATCCAAAACATTAACTTCTAACATATAATCCCTATCCTTTCCCTCCTCCTCCTCCTTCTCCTCCTACTCCTTCTCCTCCTCCTCCTTCTCCTCCTCCTCCTCCTCCCTTTGCCCACTCCTCTCACTCAGTTGCTTATCCCTTTTACCTGAAATAGCTTCTAAAGACCCAAAGAGACCTGTGACGGAACCACAAAAGAAACCATCAACATTATTCCCAGGTGAGAGGACATTCCTTCTCCTTGTTTGTTGTTTGGCTGAGAGCAAAGGGATATTATTCTATTTGCTTATGATAGATCTTTGTGTTTATTTGTTTGTTTTTGTTGCTGCCAATGGCGTTAGTTTTATTACAAAGAAAATAAAGTAACACACATTGCAAAATGGGCCTATTTAAGAGAGCTGAACGTTCTTATAGATTAATTCCTTTATACAGATAGCTTTTAAATCAGAATTAAAGATTAACACGAAATGTTTTCAGTATCATAGTAACATAGGTAAAATAAACTGAAACTCTCTCTCTCTCTCTCTCTCTCTCTCTCTCTCTCTCTCTCAAACACAAACACACACCCACACACAAAAACAATGAAGATTCTTTGTACCAATGAGTAAAAAAATGTCAGCAAACCGTCGCAATAGTGTTTTCCACTGCCCTGATGCTTCGTTGTGCTTTGGGTTTCAGAATAGAGTGAAGTTAATGAAATAAAAGATTTGCAAGTGCTCTTTATGGGGAGTTATTCTGTAGTGGATGTATCTTTCTAAGATTAGATGTAAAGGCTTCTATATGCCACACACACACACACACACACACCGATATATATATATATATATATATATAGTATATATATATATATATATATATATATATATATATATATATAACATATATATATAGCGACGTATAGCGTTAACATTACATTAATGAAATTCGTCATCTAATCATTGGCGAACCTGAACAATTGACCCATTGGCAGGTGAGGATTCTAGCTATACAATTATTTGGTTTGGCACTTTGATCAGTTTTTGACATGTTACTGATTCGGTTCAGATACGCTCAGCTTTTTAGGCAACATATAAGGTCTTCAGTAAAAAATTATATAAATAACTACATTTCAAATACAATAGCATAGGTCGAAATGCATTTAGCAATGATTTTAAATCTGATAAATTTATATAATTCTAGGTAGAAGTACCAACGATAAACTAAAACTGGCCACTCACTTATTCATAAGTTTTTTTCGGTCAGGATCAGTGGATAATGTCCTCCAATGTATTTTCTGCTTCTCCTTTAGCACTGTGTTATATTTTATTTGGAGTGAGACAATGGACAGTAATGTCAAAGGACTGCAATCAATTAAATATATTCATTGCAAAGTCAGCATTCATGTCCAAGAAAATATAAGGTCACTGTAGTTAAAGTATTTCAAGGATACAATTCAAGCAGAAAAAGGCTTTTTAGAATTAAATTAGAATATATATTATTTACTTGCTTCAAAGACAAACCTTTTATTATCTCAGAACGTACAAGGGTTGTTTGGACTTCGTATGCATCAACCCCAAGGAATCATTTAATCTATATGTAAATGGTACGAAAAAAAAAGATATTTAAAAGTGAAAGTCAATAGATGTAAATGTATGTAGTTATCAGGAGATAATTCAGACTAGCAGCAGAATTAAGTAAGGAAGTGTAAAGCCCCCACTAGATCTTTTTTTTTTTGTTTAACTTCATTTTTCAAATTATTTTTCACTTGACTGATTTATGTAAGAAATGAAAATATAAGACTAATTTCTCCATCGTTTCTGCTCTGGTAGTGAATATGCTTCACATACACACAAAGCTGTATGCCAGAGACCTGATGTACAGATATAAAAAAATTAAAAATAAAGCTCCACAACTTTTGTACAAGTATCTTCCCATCTTCTGATTATTATCTGAACTGAAGGGGCACCTGTGTTAAACGCCTTAAATGTCTTTCTGTGGAAATGAATTTGCATCTAAAAGAAGACTCTCTCTCTCTCTCTCTCTCTCTCATCTCTCTCTCTCTCTCTCTCTCTCTCTCTCTCTATCTCTCTCACTTATAGAATTTGGGGTAATGGGAGATACTGATTTTTCTATTACCTCCTCGAAGTTGATCTATAAACACCCGCTGGCTATAACTATTGCATTGACATGGGAATACTAATTGCTAAAATTTTATTTTCACACGCACACACACATATATACATACATATATTATTTACTATATACATCAGCATACATACATACATACAAACATATATATATATATATATATATATATATATATATATATATATATATATATACTATATATATATATATATATATGTATCTATCTATCTATATATATATATATATATATATATATATATATATATATATATATATATATATATATATATATATATATATATATATATACTCAAACCAGTAAAAGAACAACCAGCAATAACAGCACAGGAGGAACTGTTAACTAGATTATCTCACATGAGTGACTCCATCAGGGCAATGGGATAAAGCGTTTATAGAGAACTGCATCAGTGAACTGTTGGGCCAATGAACCTTTACTGGAGCCTTGCAAAAATGTTGAAAGGGAGAGAGAGAGAGAGAGGAGTAGAGAGAGAGAGAGAGAGAGAGAGAGAGAGAGGATATATATATATATATATATATATAGTATATATATATATATATATATATATATATATATATACATATATATATACTAAGGTTTACATATCTCTCTCTCTC
>NC_087200.1:217933057-217940557 GCF_015104395.2 Macrobrachium nipponense
CTCTACAGCAGTTTATATTCATTATACAGTGAAGCCAGGTCAGTGAACTGTACCCTTCGGAAAATGCAATAATATTTCATTTTCGCCAACAGTTTATTTTATGGTTTTTTATTTAGCCATTAAATTGTTATTTAACTTTCACTTACAAAATGCAATTTAGGTTCCCGTGCAAAATTCCCTCATATATATTCACAAAACTGAGCCAAAAATGTTATGTGATTAAGCAATAATGGGAAAGCTGGTAAATATAGAGGAGCAGGATCTGTTATGATAGAATGTTTTTTAAAAGTGTTTACTGGGATGGGCGAATAAAACTGGAACGTTATAGTTTTCGAATTCATTTATTTCCATCCTATGGGTAAACTGTTTTCTGTTACCACGTATTTGTCAAGAGTATGTAATTACGGGTCTGGATACATAAAAGCAAGGCTCTGAACGAAAGATTTAAGAGCTTAAGGTATTAAAACACTTCAAGTAAAATTAAACAAAACATTCTAGTACGGTGTATGTAATTCAGCTAAGAGCATATTCCACTGAAAGGAATTAGCTAATAGAATAACTTTATAAATATATAATCAAGAGAAGTAATATGGAATAAATGCATTTCGACAACGATACTATATTCATAATTGAGATATGTTAGATGCGTAAATGCATTATTAGTTTACTTATCACTTAGTAGAGAGAGAGAGAGAGAGAGAGAGAGAGAGAGAGGTTGCAGACCATGTAATCATACCACCTCATTCATTAATCCTGAAAATAAATGAGGTTGACAGCGTTATCTGTAATTATATTCTTATTTACTGTGGCATTAAAACAAATCTGTGTAAGATCCTGAGCATATTTTCCATATCGGAATTAAAGTCACCCTTTTGTGCATCTGTAGACGCGGTATTTGTTTGTATGATAATATCCACGTTTGTATTTATCTGACTGAGCCAAACCACAACGCTTATTGGGGCTTTTGCACCTTGTACAGGCTGTACAACTAATTCCCATTTCATGGAAGAACAGGTTGAGAGAGAGAGAGAGAGAGAGAGAGAGAGAGAGAGAGAGAGAGAGAGAGAGAGAGAGAGAGAGATTCCTTTTTTTAAATTTTTGTAACAGAGTACGGTTTTTTTTAGTCCATCTGTTGTTACTTGTAACAAAGTTCATATTGAATAAATTTCTTTAAGTATCGATTATACTATGCACCAGTTATACAATGCAATTAATTAGTTACATTTGTTGACAGCTAAAACTAATAAAACAATCTTCCCACAATAACAAAAGACTGAAGAGTTAGTTTAGCCCATGACGTAGAAGTTATTCCCACACTCGCTCTTGGCAACGACTTGCACAGAAACAGGAGACTATCCCAAGGTCTCTGGGTCATTTGCTTCCTGAACCTCTCCATTCATCTGCTATGAAAAGTGATGTCTGGCTGGAGTTCTGGAAAACTTTTGGATATATCTTTCTCTTTTTCATTTTTTTTGCTATATCCATTTGGTTCACTTATTGGAGGAGGGATGGGGGTCTTACTTGGATGTGTCAATATTTCAAGTAGGAGCAATTTCTTTTTTATATTATTTATGGTTTCATTGGTTGATCGGTTTTTATCCTTGTTCGTTGCTCCTTGTTCATAGTTTGGATATTTACTTATTTCTGGGGTTATTGCTAGTTCATTTCTTTATAATATTTTACTGTGTCTATCTATTAATCTTTATATTATATATATATATATATATATATATATATCTATATAGTATATATATACATATATACATATATATATATATATATATATATATATATATATATATATATATATATATATATATATATATATATATATATCATATATATATATAATATAATATGAGATATAGAGAAAGAGACAGAGCGAGACAAGAGAGAGAGTTACAAGAAGCTACCAAGGATTAGGATGTCTCAAAAGACTTATTAGTCCGTCCGAGGAATCATAGAGAGAGAGAGAGAGAAGGAGAGAGAGAGAGAGAGAGAGAGAGAGAGAGAGAGAGGCAGGCTACCTTATTTCATTTATTTGGAGTAAAAAAAAAACGAGAAAAGCATTTATACTCAGTCCGAAAGGAAGATTAAATTGAGAACTTTCTAATTGAGCGTTTAAGAACTGAAGTTCACAGACAGTAAGAGTTTTCAAAACAATTGTGAAATATTATGACTGGCGAAACAGAGGGAGAACTTCGAGTTTAATTAAAAAACTTTATCATATTCGTTGTCTGCGGACATTACGAGTTGTGTTTAGGAAGATATAACCTTTAGGAATTTGTAAAATTACTCACAAGAGAATTAATTGGGTTGGGAGGTAATGGTAATATGTTGTATCGTTTCTTTCTGGCCACACTCACACATAATAATAATAATAATAATAATAATAATAATAATAATAATAAGGAATAATAATAATAATAATAATAATAATAATAATAAAGCGTACTACCCACCCCAAGGAGCAAATACGGACAGACTATACATAACACGAAAGGAAGGAGGGAGAGGACTACTAAGTATAGAGGACTGCGTCAACATTGAAAACAAGAGCACTGGGGCAATATCAAAAAACCAGTGAAGAACGAGTGGCTAAAGAGTGCATGGGAAGAAGGACTAATAAAAGTAGACGAAGACCCCGAATATACAGAGACAGGAGAAAGACAGAAAGAACAGAGGACTGGCACAACAAACCAATGCACGGACAATACATGAGACCTAACTAAGAACTAGCCAGCGATGACAATTGGCAATGGCTACGAGGGGAGAGCTAAAGAAGGAAACTGAAGGAATGATAACAGCGGCACAAGATCAGGCCCTAAGAACCAGATATATTCAAAGTACGATAGACGGAAATAACATCTCTCCCATATGTAGGAAGTGCAATACGAAAAAGATGAAACCATAAACCACATAGCAAGTGAATGCCCGGCACTTGCCACAGAACCAGTACAAAAAGAGGCATGATTCAGTGGCAAAAGCCCTCCCACTGAGCTGTGCAAGAAACATCAGCTACCTTGCAGTAATAAGTGGTACGAGCACCAACCTGAGGGAGTGATAGAAAACGATCAGGCAAAGATCCTCTGGGACTATGGTATCAGAACGGATAGGTGATACGTTGCAAATAGACCAGACGTGACGTTGATTGACAAAGTCAAGAAGAAAGTATCACTCATTGATGTCGCAATACCATGGGACAACCAGATTGTTGAGAAAAGAGAGGGAAAAAATGGATAAGTATCAAGATCTGAAAATAGAAATAAGAAGATATGGGATATGCCAGTGGAAATCGTACCCATAATCATAGAGCACTAGGCACGATCCAAGATCCCTGAAAGGAATCTAGAAAAAGCTAGAGGCTGAAGTAGCTCCAGGTCTCATGCAGAAGTTGTGTTATCCCTAGAAACGGCACACATAGTAAGAAAAGTGATGGACTCCTAAGGAGGCAGGATGCAACCCGGAACCCCACCACTATAAATACCACCCAGTCGAATTGGAGGACTGTGATAGAGCAAAAAAAAAAAAAAAAAAAAAAAAAAAAAAAAAAAAAAAAAAAAAAAAAAAAAAAAAAAAAAAAAAAAAAAATAATACCTAATAATAATAATAATAATAAGTAATAATTAATACACTTTTTCATAGCATGATATTCCTTAATATAAGGTGTTACAAAGGGTACAGTTTCGGTATAAATTAGTTTTTTTTATTAATTAGCTGTAAAAAATCCTAAATTTAAAAATGATAAGAAAACCTTGAGTTATTGGTCACTGTTTGATGTTAATGTAACATAATGCAGTGTATGTAAACTAATGAATCAGAAATACATAATCCAAATTAAAATTGATGCCTCTCTCGATACTGTTGCCCAAATATAAATATTGTGGCTCTTAACAATATTCATATATCTGGTGACAGCAACCAATAGATTCTATATGCATAAATACACAAAAACAAATAAGAAAGTTACCTTTACCTTTTCCCTGCTTTCTTTTTCCACTCCTCTTTGTTCTCTCTATACAATTTCATACTTATTCTCTAACACTGTCTCTCCAGGCCTGTAAGCTATTAAGGATTTTGATTAAGAGGGACGTGCCCTAAAAGATTCAATCTTATTTTCTGCGTCCAAATTGTGCATTTGTATTTCACCCTCTATAGCCGAGGTCATTTTTAGTGAGACACTTTGATATTTTTAACTAGAGAGAGAGAGAGAGAGAGAGAGAGAGAGAGAGAGAGAGAGAGAGAGAACGTCAGTGATCCACTAGTCAATTATCATGGTGAATCTGATACCCACAAAATGACAAGTCAAACTGGAATCGTGCTAATTGCTCATGATAATTAACCCTGATTAGCCTCTGATGGAAGCAGGGACACCACAACTTCGTTTTTCAATTGGGTACCGTAATTGGGATTTCTTCTTGTTTAGTGAAAGCTTTGAAGATTGCGAACAAAAGGACATACATACATACATACAATATATATTGGGACTTAAACTACTGATCGATGTTCGATGTATTTTAATAATAAAATAACTGAGGTTTTACTGAGTGGGTCAAACATTTCAAGAAAAAAAAACGAAGTGGATACTATGATGGTTAGATTTATAAAATGCCATTGACTACTTGACCGATTCAGTAAGGAAATTCTGTCTTTTACTGTGTGAATTTAGAGGCAATAATTATTTTTGTATCTTCAAAAAACCAAGGTATTAATAGCGGAAAATAATGAATGTTAAGGAATACACGGAAAATTAATATTTTTTATAAATTTACTTGATATATTAGCTTCCATAATGAGAAATTTTGCAGTAAAATATGAATTGGTTCAAAATGTCCCAATTTCACGGACAAATCCGACAAAATATATAATACGATTTAGTCAAATCGATTTACATGTAAACATTGATAAAGTGATAGTGACTTTATTCCTTCCTAATTTAGAATGAAGCATTTCTTATACAGTAAGGTCAATAGAATTCAAACTTAGCTGTTGAAACAGAATTCTTACACAAAATTCTGGATTTGTTTTAAATGATAAAAAAAAGAAAATAGAAAACACCTTCTCGCTCTGAAACCAACTATCCCTGATCGAGCACCGCTGTTTGACGTGGATTACTCCTCGTATTCAGCGGAAGAAAAGCTAATGAAATCTGCCTCATATCCCAAGCTCATTGGCATTTGCTGCTCTTTCTATTCGCTGTGAATTAGAATTCTTTGAAGTTAAACCATGGCTAAACGAGGTGAGTGTTGTTAACGCCACCATAAAAACAAGGAATGATGATAAATTATTGTGATAGTAAGGAAGAATATTGCTGTGATAAAGGTTATTCAGAAGGTAAATATAATCATTGTATTTTCCGCACTAAGTGAACTCATCCAGAAAATATGATTAATACAACAATGATATGTTGTAAAGTATTATATATACTGTATTGATAAAAAAAATCGATATAGAAACGACAAAGCGGCACACACAGATATCATATATTTATATATATATATATATATATATATATAGTATATTATATATAATATATATATATATATATATATCTATATAATATAGTGTGTGTGGTGTGTGTGTTGTGTGTGTGTGTGTGTGTGTGTGTGTGTGTGGGCCGCTTTTGTCGTTTCTATATCGATTTTTTTTATCTATACATTATATATATTTTTTTTACTGACTGTAGAGAGAGAGAGAGAGAGAGAGAGAGAGATAGAGAGAGATATATAAATTATATATATATATATATATATATATATAATATAATATATATATATATGGTATATATTCTCTCTCTCTCTCTCTCTCTCTCTCTCTCTCTCTCTCTCTCTCTACAGTCAGATATCGAAATAGACCTTTAGATAGGTATAGATTTTTCAAAAAGCTTCATCACACCTATGGCAAACATAATAATTGCTTGGTAAGCAATTCATTCAGAAAGAGTTGCAGCGTGCAAGGAATATTCACATATCTTCATTTTGGATTTCTACTCCATATTGCAAAAATGTATTTTCACACCTCCAGGGACCAAGGTCTGAAATGGTTGGGTTTGTGTGATTGATTGTAAGAAGCTTTATAACTCTGAATTTCACAGGAGGTGATGATACGTTTTTCAGTATTATATATATATATATATATATATATATATATATATATATATATATATATATATATATATATATATATATATATATATACATATATATATATATATACATACTATATATATATATATATATATACATATAATATATGTATATATATATATCTATATATATATATATATATATATATATATATATATATATATATATATATATAATATATATATATATATATATATATATATATATATCTATATATATACTACACTATATTATATATATATATATATATATATATATATCTACTATATATAATATAATATATATCTATATCATATATATATATATCTATATATCTCTATCATATATATATATATATCTATATATATACCTATATCTATATATATATCATATATATATCTATATATATATATCTATACTATATATAATATACTATCTATATCTATATATATATATCTATATATCTATATATATATCTATATATATATATATATATTTCTATAATATATATATATATCTGTATCTATCTATATATATACTGTATCTATCTATATATCATATATATATATATATATCTCATATATCTATATCTATATCTATATATATATATCTATATATATATACATATATCATACCTATATATATATATATACTATATTATATATATAATCTCTTATATATATCTATATATATATCTATCCTATCTATACTGTATCTAACTGTACGATCTTATGATAAAGATCCTTGAACAGGAAAAGATACCAAATGAGTGGCGTGGGAGTATATTGCATCCCACCTTTTTTAATTTTTAAAGGGTAAGGCGATGTCCAAGAGTGTGGTAATTCTAGGGGCATTAATTGATGTCCCCCACACTTTGAAGATACTGGAAAGGATGATAGATGCTAGACTGCGAGCAAGAAGTACCAAATAGGTAAAGAGCAGATGGGATTTATGAAGGGAAGGGGAACAACAGATGGTATATTTTGTCTGAGGCAAATAATGGAGAAATTCGGGGAGACAAAGGGACCTACATATGGTATTCATTGACCTTGAAAAGGCTTATGACAGAGTCCCGAGACAAGAGGTATGGAGGAGGCCTGAGGGAGAAGATGGTGCCAGAGACGTATGTGCGATTGATACAAAGATGATACCGGAATGTAATTTACCAGAGTGAGGAGCAGTGTTGGGGAAAACAGAAGGTTTTGAGGTGAGAGTAGGATTACACCAGGGTCGGCTCTGAGCCCATTTATCTTAACATAGTGATGGATTTTGTTTAATAGAGGAAGTAAGGGAGACAGTACCATGGAACATATTGTATGCGGATGATATTGTTCTGTGTGCAGAGAGCAGGGAAGATCTGGAAGTGAAATTGGAA
>NC_087200.1:217946996-217964496 GCF_015104395.2 Macrobrachium nipponense
GTCTGTATATAACCAGCCACACCAGACTACTTCTCCGTCGTCTTACTGAGCACGAAAAAGTGTTGAGTTTTCTTGCTCCATTCAATTTTTTAATGTGCCTTCTTTTTTCCTTCTTTTCCAGCTTTATCCTACACTCCAGATTTTATTGTTTTGTTTGAAGATAAATACATAACTGATTCACTTTTTAAGCTCAATGTTGATTCCTATGGTACTGAAGTAGCGATTATCATTCTCACATTTGTGTGGTCTCCAGAGGTTGCTGGATTTATGGAGAAGAACAAGAAAATTCTATACTTTCTGTCGAGACATTTCCACCAACCTCGCCACATTTCCCCAGCCTCAATTAGTCTATCAGATTGAAATAGACTTTGCCAACCCTAATGGCTGCATTCACTGGTTGTAATTAATTCTCTCTCCCATTTATGTCTCTCTTTCCCCTTTCAATTTCTGGTGTCTTTGCTTGTCTCCTCGATGTGTTCACTCATTCCTGAAGTGGATAATTTCTCAAATAGCTTTTTTATATTTCACGTCTTCTCTGAAAGTGAAATTATCCGATAGAGATTGCATTGTTCTTTTTGTCTGCAGTCCATTAGCAGAGATTTGCATGACATAATGAGTGAATCTTGCAAGTATCTGTAATAGTTGCCGCTTATATTATAAAGATATTATTGTGCCAGGATGTTGTGGGAGGGTATCTTTAGGCTGTTGATAGTTTTGAAAATAAAGAAAAGAAGAAAAATATTCTGCTTAATTTGAATGAATGGAAGATATGAATAACATATCAAAATATATTTAGCAGTGAAGTCGTTATATTACTTAAACCAAGGCACAAATAATTATTCTTATGATAAAATGTACAAGGTTGTAATTGCGTCGTTTTGCGTATACTTTTCGAGTGCATTTCTATTATTCAACTTATATCTATCATCTGACTGAAGCTACACCAATAGCGTAAGTGTAACTTTTGCTTGAGATCACCAGTCCTGTCTACTTTTGGTGCCTTTTCAGGACATAGCAGACAAGAGGACACAGCTGTAGACAAGGTAGCAAGTGTGCCTGCGTGGAAACTAGAAGTCTCTTCGATTCCCCTTAGTTCATCATTGGTTCTTTTTTTGGTGCCTCGAAATAAAGTCCCTATATCCTTAACTTTACTTTATGGGGCTTACTGAATGTCGTGGTAGAGGCAGTGGCTTTTTCACCAATGGAACATTCAGGGTGTTTCTAAGCTGTGCTGAAGCCGAACTTGAACTTGGCTAAAATGTCAAGGACACACTTCCCCTCTCCTCTCAATTGTGTCAGGTAAAACATCTGTGAATAACATGTCATGTAAACGATATATCATTATTATGTCAAGAAATATTTACCTTTCTTAAGTTCATAAACTGGACTCGTAGATACGTCAGACACTAGATGACTCTATGACGAGAAATTACTCTTGTCAGTAAGGTAAGACCTGATATATTTTCAACTCCTTTTATTAATACTTACATAATTATTAATGAGACACGAGAAAATCATGCAGAAGACTCTTAAACATGAATATAATTGTGAATATCTTTCGTCCAAAAACTAATAGTTTATTTATGCACCTGTAAAAGAACAAACATATATGAAAACATACATGAAACACTTACCAAGGGATTGTTCGGTCTTTATATAATTTTCTACCAATGTAATATTAATCCGTCTAGTTTTTTTTATGCTCAATGCAGTCATACGTTTTCAAATGCGTTGTAATAACTGTATGATTTTGAATAACTTTATTAGATATATTAAGTTATCATGCTTGATGGATACATAATTTTTATAACGTCCGTTGTAATCAAACTAATATTACAAATTACTTTATGAACAAAGTAATATTCCATATGATTAATGTAACATTATTTTTCAAGTTTGCATTGTAGGTACAGTAATATTTGTTGATCAACTACAAATTTAGTACATTATATTAATATCAAATTCTGATATTCAGGTGATCATTAGAGTTAACAAATATTTGTAGTTTGGCATAGCACTTTTGGAAAATAAGCGTACACAATTTAAAAAGGAACAAAAATCCATATTTTACCTCTTTTAGTTTGGGAACTATACCCTAGTGCAAATTTTGATGTTTATTACTATTGGAATTACTATTTGGATTGTTTCGTGAAAAATAATGATGACAAATGTCGAAGCGATTGATCACAAACAAAAGGCAAAGTTTTTCGCGACAATAAATTTATTTCCCGGGATTCATTACAATTCTAGAGCATTTTAAATCAGACGTTTTTGTCTGGAGTTTAATCGTACTGTTTACTTTTGGGGAAAAATGGAAATTATATCTGAATGGGTATTATTTTATGCTCTGAAATTATACATTGTTATGAGCTGTGATTGTGAGAGAGAGAGAGAGAGAGAGAGAGAGAGAGAGAGAGAGAGAGAGAGAGAGAGAGAATTATTTATACTTATAAGTTGGTATTGCACTTATAGAATATACAATCTCTCTCTCTCTCTCTTCTCTCTCTCTCTCTCTCTCTCTCTCTCTCTCTCTCTTCCATTTTGAAATATCAAGACTAAACAGATGAAATCCTGCTCTCTCTCTCTCTCTCTCTCTCTCTCTCTCTCTCTCTCTCTCTCTCTCTCTGCTACATTTATCTTGCGACGGAAATGTAACTAACAGCTAAGCTCATTCCTTTGACCTGGCCTGTTCAGAACAGCTGCTCATTTTTACAATTACGTCTTGACTTTTCTCCTTCAGGTTGTGCTTTCATCAAAGCACAGTTTCCTTTCTGATAAGCCTTTCATGAAAGGCTTCGCCCACGTTACCTTAACAGTTTATAATAACTTTTGTCCCTTTGGATTAAGTGCTTGGTCTTTTTATTTGCTATCAAAGGTTATTTATTTCGGCAATGGCCAAGAAAATACATCAAATGTCTTTACTTCTATTTATGAAATGGTTCCGTTTAACAGTCATTATTTTTTCATTATTGAAATGCTGATGTTGGTATACAAAAGGGAAAATGTATCTTAAAAGCAAATGCTAGTATATCTGCATGAGTGTGTGAATTTGATGAGAGAGAGAGAGAGAGAGAGAGAGAGAGAGAGAGAGAGAGAGAGAGAGAGAGAGAGAGAGGGGGGCGTTCTTTAACACATGCTACCTTTATTAAGTAAAATGATTGCTTACATTTCTTTTTATTTCTTAATATATGACATTGAAGCTATAAGTTTATGATAATAATAATGATAAAAATAATAATGAAGACAATGACCAAACATCAGGCAAACAATGATTTAACCTCCTCCCCCCTCCCAGGGCATATCTTTCCTCTAAGGAGTCTGGAATTCTGGAACACTTGCCGAAGATGACCTTTATATTCTTCTTATGATCAAATCAGAGTCTCTCATTCAAGATATTGTTAAGAGACGTCGATAGATCTGGAACCCTGAATTGTCTGCTCCGTTCATCGACGGTTGCGTGAATGGATTCTGCTCCACTATATGTACTATTCAAGCTATAATTTATCACAATTTACTTCATTAAAGGCGGTGGCCTGGTCGATTAGATAAGATAGCTCTCTCTCTCTCACCCTCTATCTCAGAGAATTGCATTTTATCTTGTCAACCTTCTAAAAATATAACACATTAATATATTATCATTCTTTATGATTACGGAATAATTTATCAAATCTTAATATAACATATTGAAGAATTACATATCCTGATTATGAAATACTTTCTTCCTTAATTTTTCCTTTGGTTTCTTTCTATCTTTGAAGTCGAAACGTCCCTTATATTTATCCATCAGGAACCATTTGACGTTTAATTACATGATACCAATTGGTGGTCGATGGACAAAGCTTACGTCTGGAATCTGATTAGAATGCTGAAAGTTATAAGGGACATTTTTCGTTCATATGAGAGAGGTGATTTCGAAATCATTCATATCTTGTATAAGCATTTTTGGGGGAAATTTTAAATTTTATTAGCTTCTTTCGTTGTGATTTCTTTGATATTTGAAATAATTAATATCGCGTGCACAGAGAAAGAAGATAAAGTAATGAAAATAAATACTCTTATTTACTTTTATTACATTAGCATGGTATGTCTGCAACCGTTGGTGGGAAAGGATGTATGCTTACATATCTGGTTAAAGATAAGCATTAATATATACAGGAAGATGCGCAAAAGGAGAGAGAGAGAGAGAGAGAGAGAGAGAGAGAGAGAGAGAGAGAGAGAGAGAGCAGTATCAAATTTCACGGTATTTGTGAGAACAAAAGTGGACAGAGAATGGATGGCAAGATTGGAGCTGAAGGAATGCGTTAAAGAAAAAATGAAATGAGAGAAATATCTAGGACTGGATGATGAATTTTCTTTATAAATGGTTTTTCCTCCGAAAACCATCGACAAAGAAAAACATTTATACTAAATGATTATATTGGTGATAATGATTTTCTTTCTTTTTAAAGCTTAATCTCAGTATAATTACCTATGGCATGCATTAATTAATATGCAGAGAATTCATTATTTAGGCATAATGAACCATTTTCTATATATTTATGGTATTTATCACTTGAATTAAAGACTTCCCTAGAAACAATGCATAATCCTCTTGCATCTTCGGCTATTTGCACAGTAATGCAGGGCTGGAGACGGTAAGCTCCCATTTCTCACAGATAATTTGAGAAGCTAACCACTAAGTAGGACTGTGGGAATGCTATAATATAATATTACTGGTATTCCATGGAATATATATATATTTATATATAATATTAATCCCTCACCCACCGGGATCAAACCTAGGTCTCTTAAATGAGAGGCAATGGGGTGCGTCAGTTGGCAGCACCCTTGCGCTCCATTCGAGAGACCTGGGTTCGTTCTCCTTGGAAGTCAGATGACCTGTCCACCTCTCCATTACCTGTGTTCACCTGTCAGTAGCTACCAAGCAGGTCGCTTTGAATTGCCTTGAGCCTTCAGTCCCCGTCAGAAAGATTTCTTTTGTGTTCTTGCTGAAGATGCCAGTCCCTTTTATCTCTTATTGTTAGGTAGGTCAGAGTGACTGATATTCATGACATATAAAACATAAATCGTACAAAATTATTTTTTTACAATATTGCTTTCCAGAGTCTAAATCCTCTACAGCAGTTTATATTCATTATACAGTGAACCCAGGTCAGTGAACTGTACCCTTCGGAAAATGCAATATTTCATTTTCGCCAACAGTTTATTCTATGCTTTTTATTTAGCCATTAAATTGTTATTTAACTTTCACTTACAAAATGCAATTTAGGTCCCCCTGCAAAATTCCCTCATATATATTCACAAAACTGAGCCAAAAATGTTATGTGATTAACGTTATAGTTTTTGAATTCATTTATTTCCATCCTATGGGTAAACTGTTTTCTGTTACCACGTATTTGTCAAGAGTATGTAATTACGGGTCTGGATACATAAAAGCAAGGCTCTGAACGTAAGATTTAAGAGCGTAAGGTATTAAAACACTTCAAGTAAAATTAAACAAAACATTTTAGTACGGTGTATGTAATTCAGCTAAGAGCATATTCCACTGAAAGGAATGAACTAATAGAATAACTTTATAAATATCTAATCAAGAGAAGTAATATGGAATAAATGCATTTCGACAACGATACAATATTCATAATTGAGATATGTTAGATGCGTAAATGCATTAATAGTTTATTTATCACTTAGTAGAGAGAGAGAGAGAGAGAGAGAGAGAGAGAGAGAGAGAGAGAGAGAGAGAGAGAGAGAGGTTGCAGACCATGTAATCATACCACCTCATTCATTAATCCTGAAAATGAAATAAGTTGACAGCGTTATCTTTAATTATATTCTTATTCACTCTGGCACTAAAACAAAGCTGTGTAAGATCCTGCGCATATTTTTATTTCGGAATTAAAGTCACCCTTTTGTGCATCTGTAGACTCGGTATTTGTTTGTATTATAATATCCACGTTTGTATTTATCTGACTGAGCCAAACCACAGCGCTTATTGGGGCTTTTGCACCTAATTCCCATTTCATGGAAGAACAGGTTGAGAGAGAGAGAGAGAGAGAGAGAGAGAGAGAGATTAGAGAAGGGCCAAGGAGGGGGGAGAATTTTTTGATTTTCCTTTTTTAAAATTTTAGTAACAGAGTACTTGTAATAAAGTTCATATTGCATAAATTTTTTTAAGTATCGATTATACTATGCAACAGTTTTATACAATGCAATTAATTAGTTACATTTGCTGACAGCTAAAACTAATAAAACAATCTTCCCACAATAACAAAAGACTGAAGAGTTAGTTTAGCCCATGACGTAGAAGTTATTCCCACACTCGCTCTTGGCAACGACTTTGCACAGAAACAGGAGACTATCCCAAGGTCTCTGGGTCATTTGCTTCCAGAACCTCTCCATTCGTCTGCTATGAAAAGTGATGTCTGACTGGAGTTCTGAAAAGCTTTGGATATATCTTTCTCTTTTTGGTTCACTTATTGGAGGGGGGATGGGGTTCTTACTTGGATGTGTCAATATTTCAAATAGGAGGAATTTCTTTTTATATTATTTATGGTTTCATTGGTTGATCGGTTTTTATCCTTGCTCGTTGCTCCTTGTTCATAGTCTCTGGAGTTATTGTTAGTTCATTTCTTTATGATATTTTTCTGTGTCTATCTATCTGTCTTTATATATATATTTTTTATATAATATAATATATATTATATATATAATTATATATATATATATATAGATATATATATATATATATATATATATATATGTATATAACATTACATATATATATATATTACTATAATATAATATATATATATAGATATAAATATCTATATATATATGTGTGTATATATATACATATATATATATATATATATATATATATATATATATATAATATATATATATATATATATATATATATATATATATATATATATGAGAGAGACAGGGAGAGACAGAGACAGAGACAGACTGACAGACAGACGGACAGAGAGAGATACAAGAAGCTACAAGGATTAGGATGTCTGAAAGACTTATTAGTCCGTCCGAGGAATCATAGAGAGAGAGAGAGAGAGAGAGAGAGAGAGAGAGAGAGAGAGAGAGAGAGAGAGAGAGGCTACTTTATTTCATTTATTTGGGGTAAAAAAAAACGATAAAAGCAATTTATACGCAGTCCGAAAGGAAGATTAAATTGAGAACTTTCTATTTGAGCGTTTAAGAACTGAAGTTCGCAGACTGTAAGAGTTTCAAAATAAGTGAAATATTATGACTGGCGAAACAGAGGGAGAACTTCGAGTTTAATTAAAAACTTTATCATATGGGTTGCCTGCGGCGACATTACGAGTGTGTTTAGGAAAGATATAACCTTTAGGAATTTGTAAAATTACTCACAAGAGAATTATTGGGAAGTAATGGTAATATGTTGTATCGTTTCTTTCTGGCCACACTCACACATGTACTAATAATAATAATAATAATAATAATAATAATAATAATAATAATAATAATAATAATAATAATAATAATAATATCCATTTTCAAGAACATGGTATTCCTTAAGATAAGAGTGACAAAGGGTACAGTTTCGTTATTGATTAGTTTTTTTTTATTAATTAGCTATAAAAAATCATAAATTTAATAATGATAAGAAAACCTTGAGTTATTGGTCACTGTTGGATGTTACTGTGAACATAATTGCAGTATAATGTAAACTAATGAATCAGAAATAAATAATCCAAATAAAAATTGATGCCTCTCTCGATACTGTCGCCAAAACACAAAGTGGCGATTATGGTAATTGTATTGAAAAGCATATCCAAAAATTGTGAGGAAACCAAATAGTTAGAAATATAGTGGCTCTTAACAATATATCTGGTGACAGCAACCAATGGATTCTATATGCATACATACACAAACACAAATAGGGAAAGTTACCTTTCCCCTTTCCCCGCTTTCACTCATTTTCTGTAGCCTTTTCCCCTCCTCTTTGTTCTCTATATATACATATTTTCATACTTATTCTCTAACACTGTCTCTCCAGGCCTGTAAGCTATTAAGGATTTTGATTAAGAGAGACGCTCCCCTAAGATTAATTAAGCTTATTCGCTGCTGTATCCAAATTGTGCATTTGTATTTCACCCTCTACGGCCGAAGTGACATTTAATGAGACACTTGGAAACTTTCAACTAGACTCTCGCAATATTTGTATAGCATAATATGTAATCATGTGTCTGAATATTTTTCTTTTCTTGTGAGAGAGAGAGAGAGAGAGAGAGAGAGAGAGAGATAGAAACTCCCCTTGGAATTAAATTAAAAGGCATCGCCTATTTTAAAGGACATGCTTTTCATAAGGGTTTTAAATACACACAAATGCACACAAACACACACACCACCCGGCGCAAAAATGTATCCTACATTTAATCAGACAATTATTATATTATTTCCTAGAGGGTTTAACCACGGAGGATTGTGTTTTTTTTTTACTGCGTTATAAAGAAATATAACGTCAATATGAGGTTAATAAAAAAAAAAAAAAAGAGAGGCAGAGAAGGTCTGAGTCCAGAATACCGGAGGGGTTTAACTGTATACTAAAGATAAAAATAACATCAAGAGAGAGAGAGAGAGAGAGAGAGAGAGAGAGAGAGAGAGACATCAGTGATCCACTAAACAGTTATCATAATGAATCTGATACCCGCAAAATGACAAATCAAACTGGAATCGTGCTAAAAGCTCCTGATAATTAACCCTGATTAGCCTCTGATGGAAGTAGGTCAACGCCACTGGGGCAAGGGAGGGACACCACAACTTCGCTTTTCAATTGGGTGCCGTAATTGGGATTTCTTCTGGCTTTGTGTGTACATACATACACACAATATATATTAGGGCATAAACTACTGATCTATGTTTGATGTATTTTAATAGTAAAATAACTGACGTTTTAAAGCGTTGGTCGAACATTTCAAGAGTAGAAAAAAAAAAAAAAAATAAAAAAACCAAGTGGATACTATGATGGTTGATTTATATAAATGCCATTGACTATTTGACCGATTCAGTAATTTGTTAATTTAGAGGCAATACTTATTTTCATAGCTTCAGAAAATGATTTTATTAGCGGTAAAACGATTAAAATTAAAGAATACACGGAAAATTGATATATTTTAAAAAATGATTTGATATATTAGCTTCCATTACGTGGAATTGGCTGGAAAATATGAATTTAAAAAAAAAATCCCAATTTCTCGGACAAATCCGTCAAAATTTTTAATAAGATTAAGTCGAATCGATTTGCATGTAGCATTAATAAGGCGATAGTGATTTTAGTCCTTCATAATTTGGAATTGAGCATTTCTTATACAGTAGGGTCATTAGAATTCAAACTTAGCTGTTGAAACAGAATTCTTAAACAAAATTCTGGAAATTTTAGAAAGATAAAAAAATGAGAAAATAACTTCTCGCTCTGAAACCAATATTCCTGGCCGAGCAAGCTTGCTGACGTGTATTAATCCTCATATTCAATGGAAGAAAAGCTAATGATATCTGCCTCAGATCCAAAGTGCATTGGTATTTGCTGTTCTTCTTGTTCGTTCTACATATTTGATGGCATCGTATCAAGATCGACAGCCGATTGGACTAAGCGAATTAGAAAATTTTGAAGGTTAAACTATGGCTAGATCAGGTGAGTGCTGTTAAAAGCCACCAAAAAATGGAGAGTGATGAATTTGTCTGACATGTAAGGAATAATATTACTGTGGCAAAAGTTATTTAGAAGATAAATAGAATCATTGTATTTTCCTCACTAATTGAACTCGTCTAGAAATTTCGATGATACGATGTTCAATATTATATAGAATCTATTGAATAAAAACCCATATAGAAGGGATGAAGCAGCAAACACACATACACACAAACAAGCACACAAATACACATACACACAATATATATATATATATATATATATATATATATATATATATATATATATATATATATATATATATGTATATATATATCTTAAAAAAGGGCTTTACCACGCCTATGCTGACATCACGAAGGCATTGAATATTGCTTGATCTTCCTTGGTAAACGAATCTATTCAAGAAGAGTTGCATCGTGCAAGGAATATTCATATATCTTCGTTTTGGATTTGGACTCCATATTGCAAATATTTCTTTTCACATCTCCAGGGACCAGGTCTGAAAAGTTTGGGGTTTGTGAAGACGGTAAGAAAGCTTGAATTTTACTAAAGTTGAGATGGTGCGTTTCTCAAAATTTTTATATATGTATGTGAATATGTGTGTGTGTGAGCATGTGTGTGTGTGTGTGTGTAAGTTCCCGTGACCTATTATAGCTCTAGCTTGACCTTACTTGACCTAACCCTCAAGATTCCCTGATTCGATTCCCGTTGTGGCACTCATAATGGCCATTGGAATGTCATTGTACTAAAATGAAATGTCAAGTATAAACAAAGAATTATTCCATTGGGACCGATTTAGAATCTGAAATCTCATGAGTCTCTTCCTTCAACAATAATTCACCAGCGTTTAAGATCAGCAAGCAACAGTGTCGAGAGAGTGGTGTTCCGGAAACGGAACAGTGTAGATGGCTCTCTCTCTCTCTCTCTCTCTCTCTCTCTCTCTCTCTCTCTCTCTCTCTCTCTCACACACACACACACACACACACACATACACACATTTATCTCCATTATGAGGATGAATGTGTATGAAATGAAAACTTTAATATCTTTAGAGAGAGAGAGAGAGATTGAGAGACGAGAGAGCATTTCGAGAGGAGAAGAGAGAGAGTAGAGAGAGAGAGAGAGAGAGAGAGAGAGAGAGAGAGAGAGAGAGAGAGAGAGAGAGAGAGAGAGAGAGAGAGAGAGATTTACTCCAGCATTACAAATTTTTGTTCTGATATTTGTGTTGTAAAACAATGGAATCAAAGGCGGTTCACATAATTCGTATATAAAAGGAAATATGAATATCTTTTGTTGGGCCTCAGTGGCTTTGCTTGTGCCTAAAGCAACTTCAGTATTAGTTCTTTGACGTCAAAGGCTTCCTGTCTTTGAAGTATTATTTTTTAGATTAAAAACGATGTATATTTTGATGCTTCTGGACTGCTCAGTTGTTAGGTACGAGTAAGTCATAAAACTCAGAGATTGTGAGAGAAGAAAAATAGATAAAATATGATTGTAGGATTGTATACAAGCAAAAGGAAATATAATGCACGAATCTCATGCTCATGACGAATTTTCACGTATTTTTCGGACATCCGTACAGCTTTTGACATTTGTTGTTTGGCGTGTTCATTATGTAACTATTTTTTCTTTTATTACAATTATATCATTCAGATATCAACACAATTCTCATAATGCCCTCGTGTATGAGTGTCCTGATTTCCTTAATTAATTTCTTAATTCATAAACAACTGAGATTGTAAAGAATTGCTCTCTCTCATACATTTGTTCAGTATTTAAAGAAATAGAGAATCTTCCTTCGTCTCTCCCCCTAAGCCCCCTCCTCTCGCCCCTAAGGCTATCTACACCCATTTCAAAGAAATTTCTTACTATAGTTAGCAAAATATCACCTTTTTCCATATTTCAGGAATTTGCTAATATATCCGGCAACTATACTCCTGCCAAGAAAAAGGAATTGCTGAAGTCTACAATAATATTATAAATTTTCGGACCCTTGCAAAAAGAATGTTATGATTAAAGTAACAAGGGAGGTTTCATTAATCTTTGGCACGATGTCTTGACTTCTGGAAAAAAAGACTCCTTATTAAATTGAGGGCCGATAATGTGCAAAATCTTGGTAATATGATGCCTCTTTTGCGTGTATGAGTGCGTGTGTGTGTGTGTGCATGTTTGTCTGTGTGTGTGTGTGTATGTGTATGTGTTTGTGTGCTTGTGTGTTTGAGAAACAGGTGATTTCTAGAATATATTCTATATTTATTTTTATTTGTCTTGTAGCAATATATAAAACTATTTTGGCACATTGCTTCACGTTATCTAAAATTGTTAAAACGAACTATTTTCAGACGGTGTCAGCATGATAGTTTCATAAAGAAATTCGGCGTCAATGACCTTCGATGTCAGGATGCCAGAAATCTTCCAATCATTCATTCATTTATTCATAAAGAAATTAAGAAACCTCAGTTTTTACAACCTTCTTGAATCTTGGTTCAGTGCTGACGACTTGTGTTCCTGTTGTAGGTAGTTTACTTATTTGAAGTTCTTGTTTCTGTGAATATGAAACAGGAATCACTGTGATACTCGTTGTATAGAAAATACACACTAATCTTGGTAAATTTGTGTTTTGAATTATTTAACAAAACTGAATATATTAGGCAAAAGTAGTTTTTATAGTTTATGGACTGTCTCTCCCTCTCTTCTCTTCCCACTGGTTGTTCGTGAATCATAAGATCGTAGATTTATTATACATAAAAGAGAGGGAGAAACAGACAAACAGACAGAGAGTCCTATAAACAGTTTCACCAAACTAAGATACAGATGACTTGGGTGAGGGCCTCAGTGTGTAATGATATGACTCCTAGTACCCTCCTCCCCTTCCTCTCTCGCTTCACTGCAACTGCAACCTCCAACAGTCAAGTAACTAAAAAGATATTTAATTCACTGCTAATGTTAACAGATGCATTCTAGATATTTTAGGGAATAAAACATACCCCTCCTTATCACTATTATTGGCTCTAACGATGTGCATTCACTTATGAGCTGAATACGTTAGTCCTATTTCTACGGGATCAGAAAAGGTATTTATTCGACGAGGATGGGATTCAAACCCACGCAGGGAAACCCTATAGGATTAGCAGTCCAACGCCCTAACCTCTCGGCCACCTCGTCGTTCAGATGATGTCACATTATGAGCTCTTGTGATGAGGGACCTGACTGAGGCAGCACTCATAGAGCCCGAGTGGTTTACCTGGTACAGGTGCGAATAAGATTTTATCTGACGTCTACTGCGGCTGTAACTTGATGCTGCGCCTTTGCTGCGGTAAAACACGTTTATGGTCGTAAACGTGTCATAAACGTGTCGCTAACTTATCGCAAATGCGTCGACAACATGTTGAAAACAAGTCAGCTACTGTAAGTGAGGAACGAACATGTTTTAAACATATGAAGCATTTATCAGGACTATCGATAAGTATTCAACAAGTTTATGATCATAAATATGTCATAAACATGTCGATAACATTCATCAAATGTCAAAAAGATGTTGGAAACAAGTCACCTACCATAAGTGGGGAACGAAATGTTGGACAATGCTGGAAAATAGTATGAATCACTGCTCTTGGCTACCAACACGTCATTGACTTGTATTCAACTTGTTTGTGATGTGTGTGCGATAAGTTACCGACGTTTTGCCGTGGTGTGGACGCACCTTAAAACTTGTAGTATATAAACAGTAAGAAATGCAGGAGGAAGAATTTCAGAAGAGAAACTGACCAAAGGAAAATTATGGAGATCCGGACCTAATACTGATTATAAGAATAAGAATGAACTTACAATATTATTCTTCCGGTGTATTTTCCTTTTGCTAAACCCAGGAATTCATTCTTTTTATGGTTATCTGTCTCGAATAACTTCCACTCAATTTTTCTTGTTTCATTTCATCTTTGTGGTCTCTGTCAGGCAAAGAAACACTGTTATGATATTACACGTATGTCATTCTTGACTATATAACCTTAGCTTATGCTCTTCCTGTAATTTCTTTATATTAATTGACTAGACTACACAAGTTATCTTGCTTCCTTTCAGAACAAAGTGTTTTTCCTTTCCATCAGTAGAATTTGCGAGTGTAAAAATACGTTTGAGTCTTTTGAGAGAAAAGGAATCAGCAGTGTGCTACTTGATATATAAGGTATCTTCTGTTATCTATATAAACTCTAGAATTGTATAGACTTTCCTTATCTATCGTCTCTGATCTAGGGTTAGATCTAATAGAGCCTTTGGTTTATGGTATTTTTTTTAAGAACTACACTATATAATTTCTGCCTTTAAGTATAAAAAATCAACAATTCCTTAAAAATATTTGCGATTGTAGAAAAAACTAAAAAATTAAACCATAGAAGAAGACTCTCTCTCTCTCTCTCTCTCTCTCTCTCTCTCTCTCTCTCTCTCTCTCTCTCTCTCTCATTCAGTTGTAACCAGATGTCGTTGGGTAACAAGCCAGCAACCGCGAGGAACCATCAATTTTTGCTGCAACGCTGAACTCGAGAAGTGTCCCATTCCAGTCCAATAACTTGCATAGCAAAGGAGAGAGAGAGAGAGAGAGAGAGAGGAGGAGAGAGAGAGAGAGAGAGAGAGAGAGAGAGAGATTCTGGTCTCCCCATATCAAAAGTCAGCATAAGGGTTCGTATTTCTTGAAGAAAGTCGATGAAGCGGCGAAGAAAGAGACATCTTTTCCCTGAGGGTTTTATAGTTGAGTGATTCTAAAGGGGAGAACTCTTCCCTATAAGGTTAGATTGAAGTTAAACCATAGGAGATACTTTGCACGCGTCTTGACATCTATAGTTTTATAATTCAGTAAAACTGTTTGCTTTTTTATACTGGTGTACTCGTTGCTTTCATTCATTGGGAAATATTATTTTTTTTAAGGCTTCGAAAGTTGTCTAATACTTGATTAAACCCGTGTACAGACATCATGACCTGGTTTCTGTTGATAATGTGATTTGAATTATATATCTTACAACAATATAAATGAGCGACTGCATTTGCATGGAAACTATTGGCTCTTCAATGTTGCATAAACGAATTTTGGTTGTCATACTTCAGACTGCAGTAAAGAGTAGATTTTTTCAAAAACAAGTTTCTTTTGTAAGTATCAAATAAGAAAAACGAGTTTCGTAAAAAAGGAAAAAAATCGTATTCACTGAAAAGTATTCATGCCATTACAAATTTCTTTTCGATAAAGAGACCAGCAGCTAATCAGACTAATATTAAGAAAAAAATCAACACGCATCATCTCTTTCCAAGGGTTGGACCAAAGCAGCACCGTCTGATCTCCGCAACAAAAATCGATGAATTCTCTGCTACTTCCTTAACGGCAACTCGAACATCTGTTGTTTCCCAGCGTTCGCTCTCAACAAGTAAGTATTTTGTATATGTATTTTCTTCCGTTTCTGGAAGGTAAAATAATTTTTTTCTTGGGTCTATTTCATGCTAAATAATTTCTTTCCTAAATTCAAATTAATCGTGTAAAAGAAGAAATGCAGCAATATATTCCTCATTCAAATACAGATGATCAAAGTATCTGGAAATAGCATAACGTTATGCAAATGAGTTCCTCCATTATCCAAATAGTTTTGTTTGAAAAACATAATTGCTAAATTTTTATATATTATTTTGTTATGTCGCTCATTAGCTGTTCAGTTTCTATTAGAGAATATAACGTCTGGTATTGTAGTGGAAAATATTCTGAGTGGTCAAGCGATTCTGGAGGGGTAATGCTCTCATGGGACTCGTCGTGGTCAACATGTCAAACGATTAATTCATGCCAATCTCTAAGATGTAATCTTGAGAATATAACCGAAATATCTCATATTTAAATAAAGATATCCCATTCTGATATAAAGGTAGATATCCAGTAATTCATCCTAAGACAGATGTCCAATTAATTTATCTTAATTCCTAGAAGCACAGTTCACAAGAATCATTTACCCAATTTACCCCACGACCCAGGTAAGCGGATTTCAGGACACAATCGAGTGATGAATGCTGCCTTTAAAGTATTGCAGTTAAGACCAAAGATTTCTTGGTCAATACATTTCCCCCAAAAAATCCAATTTGTGTTTAATGGCAGGACATAAACTTCAAGGAAGGGAATAAGTCTCTTTTGACACAGGAAAGGAATCGAAGTACTTCACTTTAACTTTGTTGGGATCCTGAGGCTTCTTTACTTTGTTATTTTAGGATTTAGGATTTTTGTTCTTTTTTGAACGACAGAAAACTTTTGATCTTTTGTATTATTGATTAATGCTATATATAAAGAAAGGGATTTGCATGTTGGCGGCTTTTACTAAATGATTCTCTCTCTCTCTCTCTCTCTCTCTCTCTCTCTCTCTCTCTCTCTCATCCCATATTTATATATGCCTCAGACGATGATTTTAGACGTCACACACAAGATGAAATTTTCTAACTATTTGAAAAAATAATCTCATTTCCTTCCAGCGTATATATATATATATATATATATATATATATATATATATATATATATATATATATATATATATATATATATATATATATATATATATATATATATAGTATATATATATATATATATATATATATATATATATATATATATATATATATATATATATATATATATATATATATATCTGGTGTAGATAGTTTTTGAAGAGTTCCTAAAACTTTGCTGAAAAGGTCACAAAAGAAACCGACAGCTTTGTGTAAAGGGAAAACATTCCAGTTCCTTTTCGTGTCCAGGGCAATTCCGGCCAAGAATTGTGGCTGAGATTTTCTTTCTCTGATGATTGTCTTGTTCCGTCGGTGACGTCTTTGAGGAAACGATGTTATGTGTGTGCTTGTAGTATGTTTGTGAGTGGGTCTTTCGTTTACCAAGGTAAAAGAGCTTACGTTTTAACTTTTATATTGTACGTTGTGGAATATTGCCATTTTAAGATTAAAGGAAAGGGAGTTGGAGTATTTATCTGCATTTTCTTCTCTCTTCCCACTCTCTTTGACTCTATATATATATTATATATATATATATATATATATATATATATATATATAATATATATATATATAATATATAATATATATAATATATTATAATAAATATATATATATATATATATATATATATATATATATATATTATATATATATATATATATATATATATATATATATATATATATATATAGTGTCAAAGAGAGTGGGAGAGAGAAGAAAATGCAGATAAATACTCCAACTCCCTTTCCTTTAATCTTAAAATGGCAATATTCCACAACGTACAATATAAAAGTTAAAACGTAAGCTCTTTTACCTTGGTAAACGAAAGACCCAGTCACAAACATACTACAAGCACACACATAACATCGTTTCCTCAAAGACGTCACCGACGGAACAAGACAATCATCAGAGAAAGAAAATCTCAGCCACAATTCTTGGCCGGAATTGCCCTGGACACGAAAAGGAACTGGAATGTTTTCCCTTTACACAAAGCTGTCGGTTTCTTTTGTGACCTTTTCAGCAAAGTTTTAGGAACGCTTCAAAACTATCTACACCAGAGGGTACTTGCACGAGAGGGAGAGAGAGAGAGAGAGAGAGAGAGAGAGAGAGAGAGAGAGAGAAGTCATGTGCAATCTTCAATGACAGGTACTGAAAATAATATGAAAATAAAGTTCTGCCTAATTATTGAAATAATATATATATATATATATATATATATTAGATATATATATATAGTATATATATATATATATATATATATATTATAGATATATATATATA
>NC_087200.1:217969496-218004496 GCF_015104395.2 Macrobrachium nipponense
CACCTTTTAAACCTTTTTGCTCTCAATTTTCCTTTCATCGCTGAATGACCTCATCGTAAATCCTGGCGATTGGCCTTTGACCTACACTTTACATTCCATTTCAATCCATTCTATGCACGTGCAGGAAATCGTGTGACTAATCTATAAGTTTTAAGATAGGTAGCATTTTCCACATAAAATGAATCCTCACCTTATACGTTCGAAAAACTGAGTATTTCCAACGAGTATGGACCTCAAAAAAATCGCAAATAAACTGGACATCTCAAAAGAACTACAACTGGAAAAGTTAGTATGATCGTGTTTCACGTAAGTTAGAGGCTGAAGAGCGACCGCAACTAACTTAGTTTAGTAACTTGATTCTAGGTTAGTTAGCGAATTTTCTTTTCATAGCGAATTTCTTGTAGCATTTTCTGAAAATAGAAGAATGGGAGGGGATAGTGTCACTGTCAACATAAAGATATATACTATAAGTTTAGAGTTACAGAAACATTTTGTAATGCTATATACTTTGAGGTTTATTAGTACTAAGCAGAAACAGAAATGTTTTCATAATTGTATATAATTATATATATATATATATATATATATATATATATATATATATATATATATATATATATATATATATATATATATGGATATGTGTATGTATGTCTGTAAGCGTGTTAGTTTGTGCATATGCGATTCGTTTCTCATTATGCACGAAAACTGAAACTCCAATAAGCGCCAAAAACGAGAGTAATGGCGGCACTTTTCCTGAGATGCAAATGAAGCAGTTTTGATTTTTACCTCGAACAGGGCGCTCTCTTTGTGCGCAACTTATTTAGATTAGAAAATTCAAATGTCCATGAGGAAATATGCTGAAAATTACGACCACGGAACGCAAGGCGATTTTCAGTAGAATAATTTTTTTTTTTTAATATCAAGTTACTGATAATAAAAATGAAGAAAAAATGGGGGATACTTAATTTCAACCACCTTAAGAGGGTAGTGCTATCAGTGCGTATCACGTGGTGCACCTTAGGCATTCCTAAAGAGTGTTCGCAGAGTCTCTTAGGCCCTTAGCATCAGCCCTTTTCAATTTAGCTATTGACTTAACCTCCATTACTGCTTCCTTGCTTCATCTTTGGTTCAAGGACATTATAAATTTTAGAAAATATAATATCAATTAAATGCAACCTAGAATATGACGATAAAATTATTATTTTTTCTTTTGAAAAACTTCCAGATTCAAGATAAAAATCAAATCTGTCTTTAGTCTTTAATTTTAATACCATATTCTTTTTAACTGTATGATGTTTTAATAAAATATTAGAATTTGAACAGCTAAAAACCACAATAAAAATTATGTTAAAAGACTATGAATAAAATACAATAAACATGTTGAACAATAGATGTGAAGAGTTTAAAAACCAGAATATGGCACTTAAAAAAAATAGAACATATTCAAGCACCGCTTCCTCAAAGAGTTTGGTTTTAATAATGAAATTTTAAAAAATACATGGTGTATTTATTCTTTGACATATTTCACAAAACTTACTGAGTGCTTTCATATAATAACAATAATAATAATTAGTTCAGAGCCAAGCCCTAACCTTCATTATTGGGTTCTACGTCCCAGATTTTCATCAGGGAATGTATTTGTTTCTATTTTTTTTATTTGTACTCTAAGCGGAAGTTAGAATTAAATACAACAAAGAAGAAATACATGACGTAAACAATAACAATATTTTCCTACTACAAAACTCTCACTCTGGTCCAGGCACTAATGGAAATGAATTGATAATTGCCCTCTGGTCATTTCATATCCTGAATGTTCCATTTGGTGCAGTTAGAGCTCCAAATTGCCGTTATGTGACTTTAACATGACAAACTCCTCTCGGGTTTCAATATTCTGTTAAAACACGAAAGTAAGAGTGAGGGGAACAAACTATTTTTATTTGCTTGATTGTGGAAATGGAATTTATTTATTGCTCTTAGGTAAGTCATTTTGATTTGGGTATCATTTTCCGTTTTCATTTGTATATCATCAGAGAATGAAAATATATAAAATGTATAAAATGAAAAATGAATAATTTTAGAGTCCGCTTCTTTATATTTAAGAACATTGTAATGAATGCGATCCTTATAAAAAACTTAAATAAACTTAAACTTAAATAAATGATATATGGAACATACCGAAAAATTACTGGAAAAAATATATAGGGTATGCATAAAAACATTGCAATATTCCTTTATGAAAGAAAAAATGTTCAAGCACTTAACTTCACAAAATGATACAGAAACGCTTTAAACTATAACCAGAATGTAATATAATTTGGTTATTTTTTACAATGATATATTTTATTATGAATGCAGTTTTCAATATATATATATATATATATATATATATATATATAATATATATATATATATATATATATATATATATATATATATATATATATATATATGTTAAAATCAGAGTCTATGAAAATCATTTGTATTAAAATTGTCCCCGTACAAAGCCAGTCGAGAATATGCCTTTTGTAAACGCATAATATGACAACGCATACACATGCATACACGCAAACACACCTACATGTATGCATCAACCACTGCCAAGCCAGTCGTTTGCCAATGGGGAAAATATTCATTACATTTCTCTTCGAAATGGAATTAGTGACTGTGTAATGAGAATGCCACTATAATATCATGATAACCTAATGCAAATGTAATGATGACATGTCATAGCAAAGGACGATGCCCTGTTATTATTCAAAATGTCAATTTAATCACAGACTGGAATGATACACAGGACCCTGCTAAGTAAGACACCACCGAATATTGAGGCCCAATTTTGAAATCCTGCTACGCAGCAAATCATTCCTAATTGGGATCATAAATTGTAATGATTTCTTGTCACATTTATTCAATGGGAGAATTTCCGGGTTTCGTATTTTGCAGAATTGCGGACATAGTATGTTATGTTCTTTGTTTTATAAGCAAGATTTATTATTTTCTTTACGTTTTTTGTCTGCTCCATTGCTGATTTCAAACGTCCAAAAATCATAAGCGAATATAAGATGGTTTACTTATTTCTTCATTTAAATTTAATTGATAATTTCTTTTCCCTTTGTGAGCAATCGCACAGACGCATGCACACACACAAATATATATAATATATACACACACATACGAGTGTGTAATATTATATATATATATATATATATATATATACTATATATATATATATATATATATATATACATATATATACATGTATATAAAACAAAATTTCGTCCACTTACAAAGCACGCTTATATGTCTATAACATTACACTTTCAAACAGGTGTTTCAGCAAATAAATTTCTGTTTAATGACATATAAATGATTATTAGAATTTACTATCAAAGATACTTTGCGAAATCGAGAATTATACTCAGGTAACATCACATCCATGTACTCGTTAACAATATAGTTTTATTTACAGAAATAAAAATCGCCCAAAAAATTCACCCAGTCCAGCTGACTGATATATAAGAGCAGACGTTCCAGGATTGATTTCACGCCTGGCCATTTCATCAATGGGTTTCAACAACGGGTTCAAATTGAGTTCTGTTATTTGCAAATAACTGACCACTTGATCACGGATAATAATTTTTTTTGGATGGGTTCGTTTATCCAATGTCATGTTTTTTTTTTTTTTTTTGTACGCTAATATTCGTGCAATGTTTTTATTATAAAGAGGATATTTATTTTAAGTAGTTTAATCAATATCCTTCGGTACTTTCTTATGATGGTTTAATAAAAGATTTGTATGGTATTAATGTGTAAATACACACAAACACAGACACACAGACACACACACACACATACACACACACACACACACATATATATATATATATATATATATATATATATATATATATATATATATATATATATATATATCTACGTATATACATATACATATACATACGTGTATAAACATTTGTGTATACATACAGAAATATTGCCGGATGTTGCTGTAGACTGAAGACATAAAGGTAAATTGTATACCATTACAGATATCAAAAAGGAAATTATAGATCATTGCAACAAACCAAACTGGTATTATATTTTCCATATTTTCCACATTATACCTGTTGAGTGTATTTACACAGAGCTGAACAGCATGAAGCCTCTTCGTCACTTTCTTACTGGACAGTGTCAACAGATAATATACCCAAGAGAGCTCCAAAGGAAAGCACCCTGCAGAGAGAGAGAGAGAGAGAGAGAGAGTGGGAACGTTACACGAAAAGCTGGTAAATAAATAAATATGAGGGAATAAAAAAAAAAGATACACTTGAAATTCAGTTTTCTGAACATAACACGAGAGCGATTGTTGTATCCGAACGTTCGTATTTTGTGACCAGTTTTTTAAATCAATATTATAAATCAATCAGTATTATAAATCAATATTGTTTATGAAATTCATTAAAAAGAAAAATTAAGATAAGATTATTTTGTCCAATCCCTCATATGAATACTGGCATATTCAGTGAATTGATTGTGATATGTAAATCATTATTTTCCTTTAACTAGAAGATGAAACTAGAATATTGTTTGTGAATTTCTTAAAACCGTAATTATTTTTTCCTAGCCCTAAAATTATTCATACACATTCGATGAGTTGATCCTAGATCCATAGACGAGTTTGAGATATTTAACTTCTCGTGGTCAATGGAATATTTTCCTTTAAACCACTGTTAAATTCATGCTTTAATTCCATATTCACGGCCTCATACGCAACGCATTTATTAAAATGGAAGCTCACCTCTAGTCTGAGACGAGAATCTCGTGAAATTATGAATTTATATGAATTAAATTCCTTACTACCAAGTGTACGAGGATAGAGGCTGGGAAGCTCCTGAACTTAGTTTAATATTAACATTTCCTACGGCTAAAGTCTTGGTTTATTAGGGTTCTCATGCAAATAGCTCATAACATTTGCTTGATGTTAGACGTAAAATATGAATTTTTCATAATCTCAAAGATCAAGCGAAGATGCAACGCATTGCTACCATAAAACAACATTGCTACCATAAAACAACTACTACTTTTTAATAATTTTCTTCGATTTTTATATGTTCAGCTATTCATTTGATAATTAATCTTTCTTTGTCTAATAACTGCTCATTTCTTTCTGTATTTCCTGGTACGTTCTTTTTTACTTTAGAATGAATACCATAATATTCTTTGGAATCTTGAATTGGAAGTCAGTGGCCTCTGTCTGGTTCCTCCATATGAATAGGATTCAACTCTTGACAACAACAACAACAACAATAATAATGATAGTAGTAGTAATAATAATTAAGGCATCGTATTTCTTTCTAAATTAGTATAATCATTGTTCGTGAGAGTTATGAGGGAAAACAATACTTATGTTTTATTAGTTGACTAACCCCGAGAGAATTCTTCTACTGTAAGGGAATAGTTCAAGTATCTAATAAGAATATTTTTTTTTATCTGCATGAAGTGATTGTGCCTAAATGGTTGCAAGCTCATTTGCTTATCCTACTGAATGTTCTTCAGATTTTTACAGCAACTGACAGTTCAAATAAATTGAAAATAAAAATCTATTATTAGTAAATAGTTACTTGACATTTCATACGCAGCCGTTTATGGCATTAACAGTCAGTCGACATATTAAAAAAAATATATATCAGAAAACTGTCACTTTACATTCCACCTCACTAAGGTTTGCAGTCTCGTGCCAATCCTGCAAATTCAAACACATTTTCCAGCAGTAATTACAAAGCGAAAACGAGGCTTTTTAATTAAGTTACCGAGAGCGTAATCGTATTAAAAAATTTGATTGCTGACTGATTGGTTAAAAATAGGGTTGTTATCACCTATGCACACACTAAGGTTTAGTAGGATTTTATGTATGTATGTATGTATGTAGTATGTATGTACGTATGTATGTATGTGGATATATTTGTATAAAAGTAATCGACACAATCACGTATGTAGCAGAAATCAATTTATAACACACACACACACACACACACACACACATATATATATATATATATATATATATATATATATATATATATATATATATATATATATATATATATATATATATATGTACAGAGAGAGAGAGAGAGAGAGAGAGAGAGAGAGAGAGAGAGAGAGAGAGAGAGAGTTATATAACTATTCTCAGAATACTCCACAGTAAACGCTCTATACGTTTAGAGCCATAAAGAAAGAAGCGTGACTGGTGGGAATAGACGCATAAATTTGGCACCACCGCTATTTGCCCCTGGCTAATGAGCTACCTTATCGTGACACAGGTGCGCGATTTCCGGCGTAATATGCCCCCCCCCCCCCCCCCACACACACACACACACACACACGCACACACATCACGTTTCAGGGGGATACCAGGTTCCCTGTACTTCATCTAGGATACAGGTTCATCCGAGGCTTCTCTCTTATTCGCTTACTTGCTCTCGAAGTGTTATTTTTTTTTTCTTATCTTTTTATTATTATTTCTTTAAATGGCTGCGAAGATTCGAGGAAGATCTTCGTTTCCATTCCAGTCTATCCTGGTTTAGACTGATTTTTAATTGTCATTTAGTCGTGTTTTAGTGATTTGACGCGTAGGAATTTTTAATCCCTTTAAATAAAGGGGACAAGATGGTCTTCATTTATCCCGATTTTGAAATACTTGTTTTGCCGTGTTTAAGAATGACTTGTTTTGGAATTATTTATCTGTTTATTTATTCTTTTATCAAAATATGTGAAACCCTTGAACAGTATTCATCATTGTTGATATATAGTCCTTAAAGGGACAATTACTTTTACTTTTTTATTTCACTATGGTACAAAAAAAAAAAAAAAACGATTTTTAGTATGTAACAGAAAACTGATTATCATTATACAGCTAAGAAATATATTTTTACATAAAGAATACTTGTTTAAACTAATAATATTATTGTGCAGGGTCTGATAGACCCAATAGAAATATAACTAATTTTCACCATAATTCTTACATATAAGCAAATGAATCAATGAAAAATGCTCCGAGCACATTTACATAAGCCTAATTGTTCCGGCATATCTGCAACATTTTTTCATGGTTCACAATTAATTTTCTAGTGTAAAATGTTCCATCAGAATATTTTTTCAGTACTTTTATTCTACTTCATATTTGAAAAATGTTAATGAATCATCCCCTATGTTTGGAGCAGATCCACGTTAAATCATTTAAAATCTTCATTTATTCTTTTTTTTTAAATCACTGGGAAGGCAAAGCGATTCGTACTCATTTTAAATTCTCTTTTTTTTATGTTCTGTTCAAACATCAGGGATTATCCGACGCGCAATACAATCTTTCAACCGAGGCTGAAAATTTTGCAGAAAAAGGGGCGGTATAATTCTTATCAAAACTGAGTTTAGGGACGAATTTTTAAGAAAAGGACTCTTATGGATAACATTTTCCACAAGGAATAAGGTAGTTTAAAATATATATATTTCATGCGGAAAACGATGTTAAATTATAAAAGCATTAACGTTAAATTATAAAAGTATTCGTTTGCTAAATGAGTGGCTCGTAATGATAAATAATATGAGAACAAAATATTTTTGAAAATTACCACATTATGATGAATTAAGACAATAAAAATATTTTATTATATGTTGCATCATTATGAACTGAATAACTGCATTAATACATTAGAAGATTTTTTTATATAATTAAATCTTTTTGTACGCATCCGTAACCACACATAGCACTACATAAATTTATTTAAAATCCAGTTCATATTACACATATCATTTTTAGAAACATTTCTTTATAAATAAATAATAAATTTATAACTTTATATACTGTTAGTCTAAATACGCAGGCTTTGGACAAACCTTTTATATATAGATATATATAATTTGGATAAATTATTGCTCACAATTCATTTTTAGGACAAATGTTTTATATAAGTAAATATAAATTTTATATACATCCTTATACATAATACACATATTTTTGGACAAATTATTTTATATAAACAAAAGTCAACAAAGTGAAAAAAATAATGATAAATAAAGATAAATAAATAAATAAATAAAGAAAGAAAGAAAATAAAAAAATAAAAAATAACAACTTCTTATGAGCGTTTTCAAGTAGAGTATTATTCCAGGGGATGTCGTGAAAAATCGTGAGTGTCAGCCACAGTTGGCCGAATCCTTCCAGGGAACCAACTTGGGCCATCATCACTCACACCAACTTCCGTTAACGAGAGTCTGAGCAAATAGGATTTGGATCAATCAGTCAGGAAACTTTTGGGGTCGTTATTAAAGCAACGCCATATTGGGCCATGCACCTTGGCCTTATGTAGTTTTCTGGATGTGATCTACGTTTATTATTGGCGCCAATTGTCTTTATTTACTTTTTTTCTTAATGGCCTCGTTGATGTTATTTTCTGCTCTTTTTCAGATTCAGCTTCATAATCACTGCAATCTCCATAGTTCTTTCTTAGTTTTTGTATCCTTTCCGTTTTAATCGCTTCTTTTCCAATCACTATATTTCTTTATTATTAATTTTCCATCTCCTTCTTAGCTCCATTCTTTGTATTTTAATCTGGCTTCTGCAGTTCTTCTATATTTTATTTAATTTTCCGGAAATGGATCTTAATTTCCTCTTCATTCTCTTTCCTTTCCTCTGTCTTTTCGACCTTTCCTCTTCCCCATTTATCTGTGGCTCGTATCATGGTGTGCTTATTGTCTCACTTCATGTTCTATAATTTTTTTGACATGCATCAGCTACTAAGAGTTTTTCTAGCACAAAATTTTTTTAATTATATGGTGAATAAAAATAAACAAATAACAAGCTATCAGTATTACAGCAATTTTGTTTTCACTTTCAGTGACAATAAAAATCGCTCTATAAAGGAGATCTGACTTTCTTCGATAGTCCCGGCAAGAATAAAGATAAACTTATATCAATCAAATATAAATGGAATACCAAGATAGCATCAAGAAGATGTAGAGGTGAAGCCAATGTGTTGTTTTTCAATGGGGGAACCAGTCTTTTAATAATTAACGATAATAGGTTATACTAAAGACCCGGACCACCTAACTACCTTGGAATCGTTAATTATTAAAAGACTGGTTCCCACATTGAATAACAACACATTGGCTTCACCTCGACATTTGGCATAGTCAACGGCTTGGACCTGGCTCTCTCAAAAATCATTCCTTGCTTTCCTTCCATTCTAGTCGGTTGGTACCTCAGTGGTTCTTCTTCCTTTTTTTTAACTATGTATATTTTATTGCATTTTAACATGAATACTATTGTGAATCCTTATTTTTAGTTTTTAATATATGCATTTCTCTTTTAACAGACTGAAGATGCACAAAGTTGATGTGCGAAACGTTTTATAATAAATCTTGGACTTCATGTTTAGTATCAATGGACCTCCTGAACCTCTTATATATATATATATATATATACTATATATATATATATATATATATATAGATATATATATATATATAGTATATACATATATATATATATATATATATATATATACGTAGATATATATATATATACTAGATATATATAATTATACGATAGATATATAATAGAACAGTATATAAGATAGGTATATATATAAGTATAGATATACATATAGGGATATATATAGATATTAACATAGAATATATATATATAGATATATATATAATATATATAGATACATAGAATATACATATGCATATATATAATATAATTATATATACTATATAATATAGATATAGTATATAGATAATTACATATGTGTATATATATATATATATTTATATATATATATATATATATATATATATATATATATACACATGTATGATATATAATATATAGATATATATATATATATATATATATATATATATATATATATATATATATATATATATATTATATATATATATATATATATACATGTATATATATATATATAGATATCTATATATATATATATATATATATATATATACATAGTACAAGCATATATATATATATATATATATATATATATATATATATATATATATATTATATATATGTATATATCATCTATATACTATATATATATATATATATATATATATATATATATATATATATATATTAAACAAATTTCGCGGACGATCACAGTCCTAAGCAAGCTTCATTACCATGCAAGGAAGATGCTGAATATATTCACCACCGTGAACGCTCTTCGGTTAACGATAAATTGGGCAATAAATCTGACGCTGCCTATTGAAAACAGCTCAACAAAGCATTGTTCATTCAATGTTAATCTTAGAGGCTGTAAAGGGATGGAAATCTATGAAGCGTCTATTTTCTGTAAGGAATTTCACATAATTGGAGATATTATCTGCCGTTAGTAGAAACCTGCACATACTGGGTGCCAGTGCAGGATTATTATTATTAATATTAATTCAGAAGACGAACCATATTCATATGGAACAAGACTACCACACAGGACATTGACTTTAAATTCAAGCTTCCGAAAAATATTATGGCGTTCATTTGAAAGAAGTAACAGAAGGTAATAGGAGACACAGAAAGAAGAGATCAATTGTTAATAAAAGTAAATGAACAACTTAATAAACTCGGTGCTTGTATGTAACAAAATTTACAACAAAGTCTTTCCTCTTCTCATGGAATCCTATTCCGTCATTATCCCGAACCCATTCAGGGATTTCAGGGGTGCCTTATTCCCTAAGTTATCATCCTTCCCTTATTCCCCTTTTCCATTCACCTCATTCCTCTCCCATTCATCTGTAGGAAATGTTATCGAGAACTTTTCTCTCTCTCTCTCTCTTCTCTCTCTCTCTCTCTCTCTCTCTAGCATCGACATATGATTCTTTTAACGTCGTTTCACCCCCATTCACTGGTCATTTTCTCTTCAGGTTCAAATGAATCATCTAATTAGTTTGTTCACCATTCAAGTTCGGACTTTGATGATTTCAGCTATTATAATTTTCTTACTTAAAGGTGTTTATCCACCATCATGGCATGAAAGTAAGTAGAATAATTATACAAAGGAACTGAAAACGCTTTAAAATCTTGACAGACAGCTGCAGTGTAATATGTTTCATTTTTTTAAGCTAATGTGCGTTTCTTTAGCCCTCTCTTACATGTAGTACATGTGGCAATGCATTTCATTCTACTCAGTATTATCATTCTGATAAATGTAACGACCTAGAATTAATACTATTTCACTTTACAAATGCGCTCTTGTCACCTTTATTGAGGAGTTTAAGAAGGAGTTTGAAAGGATGCTTGAGAACCGATCGTAAAGACCGTACAATGTCGGATTTACATAAGATGTCACAGGAAATATTTACATGAGTAAAATATAAAATTTCATTAATTATTCTTATAAAGGAAATATGCCTGGGTGAGCGTATTTATGTGACTTACAGCAGATAGACAGAGAGATCGTAGGTCTTAGAGAAAATATTCCTCACACAGTTGGACTTTGGAACAGTCTCCCTATAAGGATGTTTTGAACTGCAAGTTCAGATGCTCAGGGGAAGATGCAATGCATTACTACCCTAAAGCAGTTCACCTACGTTTTTATCTAAATATTTACTTAAGCTTTATTTATTCCATCTTTTGGAATAGCTGGTCTCTTCTTTCGTCAATTCCCGTCACCGTCTGTTACGTCTTTCAAATGAACACCTTAATATTCTTTGGAAGCTTCCACATGAATTAGGTTCATCTCTGAATAATAATAATTTCGGAAAGCAAAAGGTCTGATAGCAGGATATATTTCCTCTTCCACTTTAAAAGCAATTCATATAAGCAAAAAATAGGCTAAAAAGTGCAGTGGAATTCATTTTAAAAACAACGCAACCTCTTCAAAGAAGCAATATATAAGTAAATACATGAATAGGTAAATTTTACGATCCCCTAAATACAAGCAGTAAAAGTTCCACCTCCTGCCGTATGCAAATGTAAATCTTCGCTATACAGATCGTCACTTTATTTCGCTCAATTCTGAACTAAACAGTTTTAACCACCTGTTGTAATTAAGTTCTATTGCTACGTAAGAGAGACTATTTACGACTATCTAAATTCAAGAGAGAACCAAAGACTATGGTATGGCTTATGGCAAGGTTTTAGAAGTCCCTCTCCATGTTTCTGTTTGACACACTAAGTCTTTCTTACAAGTATGAGATGGATGGATGGATGAAATTCAACACTACTACATCAGTCTAAAAGAGATTCCAAAAAAATAAGAATTATTCCAATTATAATTTGTCCTTTCTTGAATAAAGAGTAGTTTTAAGCATGGAAGTCGAAAATTTTAACGATTTTTTTCAAATGGAGCCTTTCTGAGCTAATGATATTTTGGTCATCATCCCAGTCAGGTGATGAAATCCTTCGTCTGAGATTCCTTACGAGAGCAACAGAGCTGATGAGATTATTTTGTCACTGGTAAAGAAAGAAAGGAAGCCTCAGAGGAACCTCAGGTAATTGAAAAGAATATAGAGGCGAAAGACCCATAATTCAAGTCGATTCAAAGGATGAGGAAATAATGAAAAGTTCATTGAGGAGATAATTCGTTTTGAAAGAAACTAGGATATGAAAGCCTACATAAAACGTGCTTAAGTTGCTGTCAATTCTAAGAAATTAGGAAAATTGATAGTAGGAGATAGTGGGCACGACACCGAAAAATGCTATTAATGAAGAGAGAGAGAGAGAGAGAGAGAGAGAGAGAGAGAGAGAGAGAGAGAGAGATAGCTGTACAGAAATGCACCTTGCTGTCCAACTCCTTAGTTCCAAAGGTCCTTTATTCCTCACACCGTTGGACATTGGAACAGCCTTCCTGAGGATATTGTTCCAACTTGAACCTAGAAGTTCAAACGGAGATGCAATGCATTTCTAGCTAAAATAGTTCTCCTCACATTTTGATAATTTTCTTGCATTTTTATGTTTACTTATCAACATTTAATTTATCTTTATATTTCAATAACTCATCTATTTTTCCTATCACCTTCTGTTACTTATTTCAAATGAACATTATATTCTTTGGAAGCTGGAATTTCAAGACAATGGTCCCTGTGGGCTTCTTCTGTATTAATAGGGGTCATTTCTGAATGATAATAATAATAATAATAATAATAATAATAATAATAATAATAATAATAATAATAATAATAATAATAATAATAATCATAATAATGTCATTAACCAACAACAGAAACAGAAATAGTAAAGATTCATTCCTGATAAAATAAATCTAATCTCTTTTGGATCACCATAAAACATGAGCCTCTTTCGCGGAGCTGAATCCTATTCCTGTACCGAATATAATAAAGAAAAAATAGGCCAAGCTTTAAAAAAGGGAATATGTTTTCATAGAGTACCTGTTATACTCAACGAAAATAGATTAGCCTGCCTTTGTTCTGCAGCCAATAAATGGATTTTGGAAGCGTAAAGCAATAGAGATTTTCTGTTCGATTTGGAGTGGTTGATTCATATCCGAAGGATAGAGAAGGTGTTTGCATAGCGATTGAGGCAGGGGATGGAATGATATTTATATTCTTCTACTTTACGAAAATAGAGAGATAAAGAAAAATACCCTTCCACGACACACAGCGAAGTTTCGAAATATAGAACTTAAACTTATCTTGTAAATAAAACGAAATCTTAGCGCCTGTAAACCTAGAACAATTGAAGGAGGAATTTACCTAACCAATATAAGTGGTAATCAGTTCAGTGTAATTCCTCTTTTCTGCTAGATGATTATTTTGACAAACTTTAACCTACTCTAAGACGTTTCAGTTAAGGGTCTTGATTTTTCTCATTCTATTGAAATGACGCTTCTGGTTGGTTCATCATTGAAATGTGATAACGTTTGAGGAAATGTTACTATATTGAGCATATTATTTTTTGCATCAACAGTCTCAACAGTAAATTCTAACGGGGTACTTATTGTAGGGGAGTAATGTTTATCCTTGATATCTTATTTTACAATTATAGATTGCCAAAAATGTTATTTTAAATATAGCCTTTAGTGTAGGCAGAAAACAGCAACTAACGTATTCCTATTTATGTCTGTATATTGGCTCTTCTGAAAAGAAACCGTTAACAGTATTGCATGTGATTTTTGAAATTGTAGATTTGTCTCTAAATTATCATTTTCAGGTTTGTGATGTCTAAACTACTCCTTGATGTACTCTATTTTATCACCACAAAGTTTGTTTAGTTGTGTTCAGTCTGCCCAAGTTCCTTCGTTTTTAGGAGTAAATATATAAAAAAAATCGTAAAATGTTGTCTAAGATGTTCACAGTCTATTCAATTAAGGAAATTTTCATACTTCACAGAGGAGATTAATCCTTGAACCGTCAACTTTCATAAGAGAACTGTAGGAATAATTTTTTAGCTAGATTAGTTCTTTGCATACCAAATCAACAATTTCATTTCCATCAAACGGACATAAGCATTGTTGCCAAAAAAAAAAAAAAAATCCTCACAAAAGGGTCCCAGTCTTGTTCAATTTCATTTACCCTTGCATATGCAAGATTCATTCCAACCTCACATATCAAACTGCTAGAGAAAGTAGGGTTAGAAACAAACGAAAAATGATATTCTCATATTGCCTGCAACTGTTCCACGTCAAAAGCTTCTGATCTAAAAGGGAGAAATTGAAGTCCTTTAGGTGAATGAATATGGAAGGTCTTTATTTTATTTATACGAATTGGTTTTGGTTTCTGTTGCCGATGAGAAACCTTGAAAGGATTCGTCACTCGCCATCGTTTGAACTTTGAAACCAGTTTTGAAACTCAGGGGTGACTAGTTACTCTTATTGATTGGATAACATGGAGCCACACTTTATGCAAGGTTTTCTGAATTTGAATATTGCTGTGACTTTATATTGTCATAATTCATATCAAAATTGCATTGAATATCGTACGCGAATAAACGTTAAAAGCATGCTATTGACGACCATAAAATGTTATCTAGGAATTCCATGGTAAACAGATTAGAAATATTCTTAAATCGTACTTGAAGTATCATAGTACGATAACCATGATTTCATATTCCATATTTATTCGCATTTCTTTAATCATACGCGAAGTATTATTACCAATTCATGGGAAAACACGAAAATATAAGAAATATAAGAAAACCACATTTTGAAATCGCATTCACCTTTCAATCCTGCTCATTGGGACATACGATCCTGGAATTGAGATCTTAACGAACTCTGAAAGCTCTTTGAGATCTTACCTTAGTCTCCTCTTGACGATTGAACCTTAGGACGCTTCCAAAGATTATAGAAACGGAAGATATTTGAGCCGTTCGTGGCTTAATGGATCGTTCTGTGATGTCAGTGAAACTTAAAGTGAATTTATTCATAATTACTTTGGGTCCATTTCTGTTGCATAAATGTCTCTTGCTTTATTCAGCCGTGGTTGTCATGAGGTTCTAGCTGAGATATTTTGTTAGAAAATTATAGCCTTTTAAAATTCATCCTGATTTGTGGAATGCAAAGTACACTAATGAGGTCAGTGGCTGAATATAACAGAAACCATTTTTCCCTTTAAGACTTTAACAATAACTAGAACGATATAAGTATAGAAAAGGCTCCCTCCACCATCTTTAAGAATATATTTTATGAGGCATTTTATCGACATAATTGCTTTTCAAGTATGACCAATGTTTACCTTTAACAAAACAATACATTTCGTCCAAAAATAGTCGAAGTTTAATATAGATATACATAGTTCAGTGGATGCTTTTTATTTGAATCGATCAATTTAAAATACGTTGTCCGCATTTCTACACGAACTCCGAATACGTATTTCACGGAAGAGAAGCAGTCCAGTAAAATAGCTCCAGTACTGAAAGTAGAGCGAAATTGCATTTCAACTAAACATATTAATAGATACTCGCACGAATACGTAATAACTCTTCCATTCGAACGTTTTGTTTTTTGAAGCCACTCGGTATTAAAGCCGATAGATTTTTCTGTTATATCATAAGGATTGTAATTACTATTTACTAACACTAGCACACACACACACACACTATGTATATATATATTTTATTATATATATATATATATAGTATATAGATATATATATATGATATATATATATATTATATATATATATATAATATATATATATCGACTTTAAAAGTTATCACATGAACCCATTGGAAAAACTATCATTACTCTCGGGCCATTTTCCTCTACTTGGTAACGATATTATGTAAATAAAATAGGTAAAAACTGTAATACCACTTTAGAGACAGGTTGTAACATCGGCTTTAACGCTGGCTGGACAAATCAACTTTTGGGGATTAACTTAAGCGAGAGGCACCTATCCCCCTGAGGTCACGGTATTTGAGTAGTTTATGTGTATTTGAAAGGGATTTCTAGATGTTTTGTTGTTCTGTCTTTCTGTCTAACTATCTAGTCTATTTGGACGTAAGTGACGAAATTGGAGTTGAAGAGGAGGACTGCAGGAAGAGAATGTATGATAATTTATTTTGATAACAGGTTACGAGAACTACGACTTGCTTGCAATTATAAATATCTCTTGAGTTATCAAAAGTCAAAAGTTGACTTAAGAACTACCCTTCGGTGATGGACTATTGATTTAAATTGAAGGCCTGATAGACAGACAGAGAGAGAGATGATAAAAGTTGGTGTAAATTCGTGTTTTAATTTGGGCAAAGGATAAAATTGAAAGTATTATAATAAAAAAAAAATTATATTCTCCCAAGGAAATTATTGTAGTCAGAACACTAATCTGACTCCTGACACTTACTAGCTACCACCTGACATAAGTAACTGAACTGCTCTTGTACGGAAAGTAACTTGCAGTAATAAAGATTCCAGGGGAATATGAATAATTCTGTTTATAGTGAATTTTTATTCATCATGACATTACGTCATCTTGTGAGCTATGTTCCAGTAACCTGTAATGAATGGGATCATACGTGTTTTTGGCAAACCATGCCTGTGGTAAACACTCTCTCTCTCTCTCTCTCTCTCTCTCTCTCTCTCTCTCTCTCTCTCTCTCTCTCTCATACACAAACGCGCGCGCAATTACTCCACAAATATAGTCTACTATAAAACTATCACACACAAATTGTGTGAGTTTTATATTAAACGATGTGTTTACTTAATATTTGTGAACAGAGAATTCACAAGTGTATTAGCGGTCAATATTCATATATGTATGTATATATATTATATATATATATATATATATATATATATATATATATATATATATATATATATATATATATATATATATATATATATATATATATATATATATATATATATATATATATATATATATATATATATATATATATATATATATATATATATATATATATATATATATATATATATATATATATATATATATATATATATATATATATATATATATATATATATATATATATATATATATATATATATATATATATATATATATATATATATATATATATATATGTATAGATATATAAATATAGATCTATACATATATATATATATATATATATATATATATATATATATATATATATATATATATATATATATATATATATATATATATATATATATATATATATATATATATATATATATATATATATATATATATATATATATATATATATATATATATATATATATATATAAAGGTTTTTGCAAAGGGAAGAAAAAAATTAAAATGCGAGATAGCCGAGTACTTTCGGTCTTGTTCAGACCCTTTACTAAGGCAAAATGATTTTACAGAGGAAAACATAGTCAAAAGAAAGGCTTTATATCCAAACTGACACTACAAGATAGGCAATAAGGTCGATTTCACTCTAACAGAAACGAGGAAACGCCTAAGGGTAGCCACACCTTGGAGAGTACACACGCGGTAAACAGGTTATTCTTCCAGAAAACAGTACATTTTGAAAAAAACAAGGATGCATATAAAATAATATCATGAAATTTACAAAAATTTTCCCAAAAAATTATTATTAATGAAAAGACGAAAGAAAATATATATATATATATATATATATATATATATATATATATATATATATATATATATATATATATATATATATATATATCAAGCAAGAGAAAGATGGAGAGAGAATATTGAACCATGTGGGACTAATTTATTAGTAGTTCATTTATTTTAAGGTCCTTCATAAACATGTTACAAATATTTGGGTCCAAATGGTACATTCCTGGACAAAGATTTAGGTTGTTTTTATTAGTGATTTGTATAATTGCCAATTCCAGTAAATTTCTTGAAACATAATCATTAGATCTAGCAATTACAGAGGTATCACCCCAATTAATATAATGAGATTTTTCACTCAGATGGATAAACAGTGCATTTGAAGTCTGGACTGTTCTAACTGAATACATATGCTGCTTAATACGTACACATAAATTTTTACTTGACTGACCAACATAAAACGATGGGCAATCCTTACAAGGAATTTTGTAAATGATGTTATTTGTTACGGGACTATTCTTAATTAGCATATCTTTAATGGTATTGTTATAAGAGAACACTACATTAACATTAAACGATTTAAATATTGATTTTATGGTTTCAAATCCACAAAGGTAAGGTAAGCTAAGTACATTTTTTAGGCATGTCTTTTTCATTATTAGCAACACTATAAAACTTTTTATGAGCTTTTTGATAACATAAATCAATTAAATGAGGTGGGTAGCAGAGATCGTTTCCTATCTTTTTTATGTATTCTATTTCTTGGTCAAGATATTGTGGACTCGTGATACGCAAAGCGCGTAGGAACATCGAAGAAAAAATAGAAATTTTAATATTAAGATGGTGGCCAGAATGAAAATGTACATATGTTAAATTATTTGTGGGTTTTCTAGAAATACTGAATTTGCATTGGAAAGATTATCTATGTATTAATACATCTAGGAAAGGGATGACATTGTTATTTTCAATTTCAACACTGAATTTTATGGATGACACTAAATTATTCAATTTAGACAGTAAATTATTTACATCGATACCAACAGGTAAGACTACATACATGTATACATACACACACATAAACACACGCACACATATATCTATCTATCTATGTATATATATATATATTATAGACATAATAGATAATATAGAAATATATAAAATTATATATATATTAAATATAATAATATATAATTTTTAAGTTTTTTTTTTTTTTTTATGGGTATACATATGAATAGAGATATGTTTGATATGTCATGATATCGAGTGCATTTCCACCTGTTGCAAATAGATTGCAGGGGAAGTTGGACATGCAACCAATGACTGATTGCACGCCATACGTCGCGGGAAGCACAAAATGTAGGGTTTCATTATTCATAAAAAGGGTTGTTTTATTATTAAGGAAAACGAAGACATTCATAACTGCTGTGATTAATCACAATCTTCTATTGACGGAAACATTGAGAAATAAAAAAAAAAGAATGTTATTTTTATAAAGACTCGTCCTTTACAGATTTTCAAAATGGGGTGGAGATTATAAAAAATATGAATATCTGAAAATTTGTGGGTCGTTAAAAGATATTTCGAACTTTATGTGTAATTAGGTGTCAGTCAATATTCTCTTGCAATGTCATTTCCTAGATACAGAGATATATAAGAAATAACATGCTTAGTAAACCTTCAAGTTCAGTACGTTTCAGATTTATATTAAGTGTTGAGAGAGAGAGAGAGACGAGAGAGAGAGAGAGAGAGAGAGGGAGAGAGAGTTAACAAAGGTTCATATTCCATTCTTTGGAATCAGAACAACGAGCCGAGAAGCTGGAAACGTGTGGAGATTTGTGGAAGACAAAGAACAAGAAAGAGATATGTAGCTGAATTTCGCAAAGGCCCTTTGCATCACGCGGCGTCAGAGGCGATAATGATGAGGATGAAAATGATGATTTCAGACCTACACTTATAATGATGATGATGATTTCAGACCTACACGTATAATGATAATGATGATTTTAGACCTACACTTATAATGACAATGATGATTTCAGACCTACACTTCTAATATCAATGATAATTTCAGACCTACACTTATAATGAGGATGATGATTTCAGACCTACACTTATAATGATGATAATGATTTCAGACCCACAATTACAATGATAACGTTGATTTCAGACCTACACTTATAATGATGATGAGGATTTCAGACCAACACTTACAGTGATAACGATGATTTCAGACCTACACTTATAATGATGATGATGATGATAATGATGAATTCAGACCCACTCTTGAAATGATGAAGTTGATGAAAACAATGATTTCCTACCTACACTTATTCATCTCTTGATTATTTCCGTAACTTCTTGTATTTAATCAAGATAAATGAAAGCAATCAGCTGACAATTTCCGACCAGCTCATCGGATATGGCGGGAATTGATTTATATCAACAACGACGTTTTCTAGTCATTAATGAGAGGATATCTTGATGGCAACACGTCCTTAGGTCGTTATTATTATTATTATTATTATTATTATTATTATTATTATTATTATTATTATTATTATCCAGAAGACGAACCCTATTCATATGGAACAAATCCACAAGGGACACTGACATGAAATTCAAACCTCCAAACAATATGGTGTTCATTAGAAAGAAGTAACAGAAGGTACCTAAAATATAAAAAGAGACCAGGTATTAGAAGAGGAAAAATTGATAAAATTAACTGATAAATAGATAAAAATGTGAGAAAATTATAAGAAATTGGCATATTCAGTCTATCCTTATTCAAATAGCTATAACAGTAAGTAGGAAGTTTACGCTCCATCTTATGTTGCTGATTTAATTATTTCAGTATCAAGGGCAATAGAATATATGATGAACTGAATTATCTAAAGGAGATCTCAACTCCTTAATTACGAATAGAATGGAATCAAGAATTTGGGCCAATGACCAAGTGTTGGGAACTATGAGTTCATTTATCGCTGAAAGGAAAACGGGTAAAGAAGGTTCGGAGGGTGTAACACGACGAAGACCTCAAAGCAGCTGCACTATGAAACGATTGTTAGAAGAGGATAGAAAGTAACATGGAAGAGAGATAATATGAATGGAGGTGCAGAAAAATAAATGCACGGGGTTGCAGCTAGGGGTCGGAGGGAATCTGCAAAGAATCTTAAGTATAGCCTACAGTGCACCGCGAGAGGTGCACTGACGGCACTACACCCCCTACGGCGTTTATCCACGATTACCCAAAATTCTACTAAACCAGATTTTTAATCCTCTTAGAAATACGCGGTAATTTCTCATGAGAGAGAGAGAGAGAGAGAGAGAGAGAGAGAGAGAGAGAGAGAGAGAGAGAGATTAGCAACCCATAACTAGATAATTATCGTTATAGACTTAATAGCCACAATTGTAAAGAGAACTGAAATCTGTCGAAATAGTTATTGGAAATTAATCCTACTTAATCTTGGAGATATGTGAAGCTATAATTATGATTCTTTTGTTTTGTTTAACCTCTTTACGGGACGATGATTGGGAATTCATCTCGTTCCGTTAAAATCTTTGAAGATAATTATGTAATGGCGTGGATGTGCATGCGCGAACATACACATATATATACACACACATACACACACACACACACCCACCCACACACGCACACACACATACACACACATATACATATATATATATATATATATATATATATATATATATATATATATATATATATATATTGTAACGATTAGTCGTTATTTGTTTTAAACAACCATTACGATGGTTGCATTGTTTCCCTTACCCGCCATCGTTTATCGTCATGGTGACGAGATTACTTTTGGCTGCAGACAGGTTTTGGATGGCGACTTGAGAGGTTCTGGGAAACCTCGGCTGAGAAGGCAACAGCAGCATGGCAGTATTGGAGCAGATGGAAGTCATTTGGGACTTTAGCAGGAGGACTGACTTCTGCAAGAGGATGAGGACTCATCCGTTTGTGCTTTTGACAATTTTTTTGAATTTGTCTGTTTGTGTATTTTGCTGCTTGGGGATTATGTATTATTCTTCTAGATTGAGCTGCCTATTTTTATTATTATGATTATTTATGCTGTTAGTGTGATTGCCTGTTTTTATTCAAATCTTTCATTTTTGGTGTCGAGCAAGTGTGTGGCGCTGATAATGATGTTAGTGATTTGCATCATTATGCTTATTGTGGTGTCGAGCAAGTGTATGGCTCTGATTTAGTGCAATGTTCACTTATAATTTATTTCTGATGGATTTGATTGTTTATATATTTATTGAGTATTTTGATAGCTCATCATTGTGTATTTTCACCCAAAACCTGTTCTCACTTGTAAATTGCAACAACCGGTAAATAAATTATTATTAAGGTTATTTTTGTGTATTGTTCAGTCCTCCTCCTTGATTTGTTTTGCTTTTCGTCAGTCATTCCATCCCAGTTTCTCTTTATTTTGAACCTGCTGGTCTCTAATAACGAGTACATTACAGTATACCTGTCCTGGGGACATCGTAGCACAAAACTACGCTTTTACGCCAAGTTTCAATACTGTGATGATATCTTTTTAGAACAGAATTTACGAGCCTAACTCAAAACCATTTCGGTGTCTTAAGTATTCAGGCCCCGAGTGTAACTCGGGGGTTTATGTGGGATCCAGTCGGAGGCTTCTAAAAGAGCGAATTGATTCTCAAAATGAGGTAAGTTTTCGTACGGGGCAAAAATCTCCAAGCTCGAACGCTCCAAAATAAGAAGTCTCACGAAATTTTGTAGAACTGCCACTGACAGCAGAGATTTTTGCATAATTGGACGAACTTGAAGCCATCTGGAACCACCAATTGTCGAATCTTTGATGATAAAACATCTTGTTCCGAAACTGAACACTCAGACTTTGGTTGTTCCTTTATACCTGTCGTATTAATAATGCTTTTGTTGCTTTGTTTTTCTTTGAACATCTCACTTTCTGTATTTGTGTCATACTGACAGGTTGCTCCAGACCTATTATTGTGTATTTAATTATTTATTTTCTTATGATTTTAACATGTCAGTGTTTTAAAACCATACATCTTAAATATAAGAATATTTTACTTGCCTTTCATCTGCTCTATTTGTTCTGATTAATTTTTCAGTATTTCTCCTGCTCCTTGGTGTCCTTGGTTCAAAATTTCCCTTTTAGGTCCATTGTCGTTTTCCTTATGGCCTGACTTTGCCTTTGTGTATTTTTCTGTAGTTTTGACTATCAATATTTCTTTTTCTAATTCTAGAACTCCTGATGATGTAGACATGGATTATGAAACGTTGGGAATAATGATGTAACTTTATGATCATTATATATATATATATATATATATATATATATATATATATATATATATATATATATATATATATATATATATATATATATATATGCGTGTGTGTGTGTATTTCTTTTTATAACGGAGACACAAAAAATGGTCACATATTTTCCTTTCGAATTACACGGTTTTTGTCGTATGTCAGTGGCGGGACGCCTGGAACCCAGGGGCAAGATCAAAGAGTCGAAAAATTCTAACCAATTTGCCCCAGGCTCCGAAATATTTTTCCAGGGACGCTTTTATTTTTCCCAGAAATAATGTTCAAGTTAATTACTATCCTACTCCCCGTTTCTCCTCTACGCCTATATTTATTTATAAAAGTAAATAACCACACAGTTTCTTTGTCCCGTACATACATACACAAAATATATTTTTTTGTATGCGGATATATATATATATATATATAGTATATATTATATATATATATATATATATATAATATATATATATATATATATATATATAATAAGAGAGAGAGAGAGAGAGAGAGAGAGAGAGAGAGAGAGAACGAGGTGTGACTGTGAATGTTTATCTTTTTCCTTTAATTTTCATAGATATTACATAACCACTTTTGAAGGGAATAAAGTTAAGCGGCGTGAGAAAATTAAAACATGTTATTTAGCAATATCGTCTAATTTTCAAATACATGACACTGAATCTGACCAGCTCTTTCGAGCAGTATGGCAGCATCATTTGCATAAACTGGATCTTGTCCAATTTACGCTGAGTAACCAAGACACCATTGTAAACGTAAATGAAAATCCATAACCAAAAGCGATTTAAATGGATTTACTTTGGAACTCACGTATTGTCATTATTTCAGTTGGAATATGGACTCGATTCTCGGAATTAAGCGGTTCCTGTTATTCCCAACTGTCTGGATATTGCTTCTGTGTGAGTAAGTCCGAGAATCAGGTACTAAGTTATAATTAAGTGAAGTTCTTAGTTTTTGTTTTCGTCTTCCTTTTATTTTGCAATAATAATTTTGTCATTAGTCATTTATATTATATATAGTATGGTAAATAGAATATATATAAAAAATATATATATTATATATTATTATTATATATATATATATACTTTATTATGAGGTGATTAGGTGTTAATAAATATATATAGAAAGAAAGAGAGAGAGATATAAGTTCTGTTTGTTGGTTACTTTTATTTTTCTGTCAGTCATTTCTTATTCTGTGTTCAACAGAAGTACCTCACATCAGTTTCTCATGCGAAAAATAATTCAACACACGTCGATTGATAACTATGGGAATGTTTCCATCGACAGCATAATAATAATAATAATAATAATAATAATAATAATAATAATAATAATAACAAAGCAGGCTTATTCAACATTTCTCCTTCCCCTGAATTAACATCACTGTAGCATAAAATGGTAATGGGTGTTTTGCTGGGGAAGGGGGTAGGTCGTTTAGTAACACCGATTCCACCACAACTGGTACCATTTTCGGGAGCAACATCTGTACTGAACACGTAGTTACAAAGGTCCTCACATTATCTCTAATGTCTGGTCTTTTTTCTCTCTCTCTCTCTCCCTCTCTCTTTTTTGTCATCGCCTGCTTTCATTTTTCTCTGAGAGTTTTCGTTTGAGGCAAAATGTTTGTCTGGTTCGTTAGCAGATTGTGTTTCCTGGTATGTTTCCTTCTTCTATTTATCCATTGTTATATAATTGAATTTTATTTATAAACAATGCAGTGTTAATTCCAAGGTAGTATTATTGCGAAAAAAAATTAGGTTCTTGAATAATTAACGAAGTAAGTTTTGAATTTCATATTTAAAATATAAATAAAGATATATTTCTATTTACTTTATATGCTTACTTTCATCCATTTTCACTTAGATCAAACGCGTTATATAAAAATTCCCTTTCAATAACTATGACAGCAATAATCAATTCTAAAAGGACCTCTGTTTACCAAGGTGATATGATTGACTGGCCACCATTAGCCTGAAGACTTCAAGTGGGATAAATAATAGGTATTTCTGGAGTTCAGGAGAGCTTTGCAAATTCAACGCGTAAAATATATGGTATTATGGTAATCAGTCATCTTTTTATATTAAGCTGAGATTATACAAGACTCAAATTTAAACTGAAAATTTTATTGTGGGAGGATTTTACATCTTACATGGATAGAAGGCTCGTTATTTGATTGAACTGATACTTAAAAATAACATGCGGCTAGACTTCACTATGTAATCTTTTGATTCGTCTTTTCTAAGAAACATTTTCACAGGAAGCCACAGTTAAAGCCTTAAATGAAAGATAGCAACGTCATAGACACATACGTCAAAAAATTTTGAACTTTCTAAAAATATTATATATATGACTGTTTTGTTACGACTTAGAAACGGAGAGATAGAGAGAGAGAGAGAGAGAGAGAGAGAGAGAGAGAGAGACTCAATATTCGCTAGCAATCTCATCATGCCATCTGGTTAAATGATGATCGCCTGTCAAGTAGAGAGAGAGAGAGAGAGAGAGAGAGAGAGAGAGAGAGAGAGAGAGAGAGAGGAGTTTACCAAAATTCAGAAGGCTTTTGTTTTGTTATACTTAAGCTAAATGCACTGCATACTCCATCGTAGACTAATTTTAATAAATTTACGACAGACGATAATTCTCCCTTTCAATGAATTTATTTAGCAAAATTAGAAAAGTTAAGTTACGTTTATCTTAATCACTGCATATCACTTTCTTCTCCACTTTTCTGTGTTTTACCTGTATTTTATTTCGCCCCAAAAGCAGACAATTAAGTTTTGTGGCTTTTAATTGTTATTTTATTGTAAAAAAAGGAGATGTAATTCTATTCCATATTTTACTGAAGAGATACCATCTCTCTGGTTTTACTCGAAGTCTTACTCAAAAGTCTTATCATTATCTTGTAAAATATCTGGACTGAGCAAATACAATTATTCATATTTATATTTATCTCAAACAGTATCTATCGCAGCCAAAACTTAGTTGTGCATGGCAGTGGGTCCATATGTAAAATCATAGGCGTTTGCAAATAACTACAAAATATTTTATACAGACAAACTATTGCAAATGATAATATAAACACGGGGCTACGTTGTCATTCTGTAAAAATAACCTGCTATTAGTTTCCTCTGGTTTTTAAAATAAAGGTTATCTCTTCTGTTATCGGTGCAAATTTCATTTTTGGAAAAGGAATTAAAAATTAAACGTTTCCTTTGTTTGGCTTCAAAATATGAGGTAGGAAAATTTAAAAATCTCTGTGGATAAAAATCTAAAGGCTGGTTTACTGAAAAAAAATATATTGTTAAAAAATTCTTTCAAAACACAAATAAATGCTGGAATTTAAGGATACAGAACCAATCCTCGGAAGAATATATTAGCTGGGAAAAATGAAAAATCTCTGTATATAAAAGTGAAAATCGAGCGTTTCCGAAAATAATAATGATGTATTGTTGAAAAATACTTGTGGTACACAAATGGATGCCGGGATTTAACAAAGGATTTGTTCATTTTCAAATCAGTAACAGTGTTCTGTTGTGATTTGCATTGTCACACAGAATGCACAACTTTAATCCGAAGTCTTATGGAGCAATTTTTTGGTATGAAAATAATTTCTATTTATTTGCATATAAACCAATGAGTGAGAGAGAGAGAGAGAGAGAGAGAGAGAGAGAGAGAGAGAGAGACCAATATACTAATAATATGCAAATCACAGTAAGAGTCAAGAATTTCCACTTTCTCTGAATGCTATTGAAAAATGAAAAAAATATGTCTCGAGGTTTTGGGGAAAATTCTCGCGGCCTCCTCAGTATTCAGGAAACATTTTCCTGATAAAATTTCTTCCTTATTGTCTCACGTTGAGCGAATTTCTGGTTTGAACACTGTTACGTTGTCCAATATTTTCGCCAAAATCTTCAGTCTTCTTTCTTTTCAATGTATTTTCCGCACCTATATAGAACCATACACACACATACACAATAATCTATAATTATTAGGGAAATTAAAATTTTTTTTTTTGCTTTTTCTTATACAAAGATTCTATTATTTATGTTTGCCTTTTTCAGTTAACTAAAAATCAGTCGGCTGATTTTTATTCAAGCGTAAAAATTAGATTTTTATTTTTGCCTGTCTAAACGTTTTTCCCAGCGCGTTTAAAACTACAACATATCAATTTATATAAAGATTTAGCGAATACTTTGATGAAATTCATACTGAAAATTTTACCGAGTTATTTATTCTAATATCAGTTAAAAAATATATATGTCTTTGACTTAGTCGAAAAAATGCACAAATATTACAAAGTGTTATTCCTGATGTGTTATAGAAAACCAATGATATTATTTTTCCGTATCAATTGACGATATTTCTTTCTCTCAAATTATACATAGGCCTCAAAACAACCGTGTTTTATCTCTAGTTATTAATTCGATCATTATCCTCATATTATATATATATATATATATATATATATATATATATATATATATATATATATATATATATATATATATATATATATATATATATATATATATATATATATATATATATTATATATATGTGTGTGTGTGTGTGTGTGTGTGTGTGTGTGTGTGTGTGTGTATTACGAAGGTGTTACTTAAAATGTGCAACACATTTATCATCAATCCTCTCTCTCTCTCTCTCTCTCTCTCTCTCTCTCTCTCTCTCTCTCTCTCCTTTTTTCTCGTGTATGTTAATATATATTGATTTTCCCAGTAGGAGGTCATTAAAACCTGCCGAAAGTTCATTACGAAATAAATAACGGATAGCATAATGAAAAAAAGATATATATTGTACAAAGTAGGATTAAAATAAAACAGTGAGCATAACACTAGTAATTTCTATAACACATTGGTCTTCACAGACAAGACGTAATGATTTTTTTCACCATTTTAAAAATATTTCCCAAACCTGAGCACAGTTGATTTTGCTACAACGGCATAAGAATTGCTGGAACCCATAATTATTTTCAGAACAATATTTCGTTCTTATTGTTTTCAAAGACTTTGTTGCTATCACAAAGTAAATGCTCTCCTTTGAACTTTAATTCTTAAGTACTAGATCACAGGGCGTTCATGGAACAATTAAAATAGATTAAAATGCTATCTACACATTGTGAACACCACTGAAAAATCTTTACAATTAACAAGAAATGTAATGGCCTTTTCCTTTATTCTCAATGTCATAAAATGCATATTTCATTCTGAAGCAGTATCGATCACTACACTAGAAAAATGAATGTGAAAGATTAGAAAAATATAAACAAAAAACTATTATCTATAAACTTGTTCAATAACTGTCGATCATATTCATTGATGCATTCTTATAGATCTCTGAAATGATAAATATTCTTTCTTTGTTTTATCCTTACTTTTTATTATTCTTTCTTTGTTTTGCTGTTATTCTAAACAATAAAAAATTATTATGAAAGAATAGTATTCAAAATACCAGAGAACGTTGGTTAGGTTAAGAATAATCTTTTGGAATAACCATTGCATGCTAATACCTTTGGAGAAGTTTGCATCAAATATCTTCCCAATTAATAAGAATTTCCTTGCACATTCTACACTCTCTGTCACACACACACACACACACACACAGAAAGAGAGAGAGAGAGAGAGAGAGAGAGAGAGAGAGAGAGAGACCTCCTTCAAATCTCATACCAATTCAACGAATCTCATTTCGTTTTTTTTTTCTAGAATTTCGAAGGAGCCAAATATCCTTTTACCACATTATCAGAGATAAAGAACTTTCAGTTATTTCCAGGTCATCAAAGAATTTGGATGATAACGTGAAGTAATCTTTGCTGGATATAAAAACAGCGTCTGAGAAGATCACTTTCATCATTACTGAGGACAAATTGGCAAATGGTTTCACATACTTTATGAGCTTGTATTCAAAAGGTTACCAAAGTAGCCAGAGGGAAGAAGAAATATATTTCCATCTTATCTGATGAGAAGGTCACTTCAATCTTTACCAAAGGCAAATGAGGACTGGGTCCCATCATCTTGAAAAACTTGATTTGATTACATAATATTAGGCTGTCCATAGAATACTTGTTCTTATATTTGTTTTTTTTTTTTCATTTTTGTACTTTGAACTAAGTTACTAAATTCTGCCTTCATCTCAAAGGTATTTATTTTGGAGAAATTACTCGTATTCGTATAATATGAAAAAATCCTAGTTTTCTTAACTAGCATTGTTACGAATGAGAATACAGTTCTGGACTTCAGGTATGCATAATAAAAATGCGAGTAAATGAGTTTATGTAAGCCTTATACACTATACCTTACCTAGATAACAGTGCTGCTTTATCAGTAAACATATGCTCTTTCTTGAAGCCCTTATGAAGTAATTACTTAATCAAATTGACTATTATAAAAGATTCAATAGTCGATAATCATTCTTACTGCAATGCTGAAAATAAAAAAAAGTAGGCGACAAAACATGAGTAAAACGGCAATGCTATTGAATTTTAATATATTAAGTTATCATTTTGAAAAAGGTCCATATTGTATTAAAAAAATACAAGTTAATATAGAAAATTCTAAAGATTGCATTGCAGCAGGGAACTAGTAACAAAGAGAGTAACTTTCAAATGTAAAATCAGCTTTCATAAGTTCACTTCACACGTAAAAGTATTGGCTAATTTCTTGTGATTGCTAATATAGTGAACAGGCTAATAAAATGGCAATATATACTACTAGCTAATAAAAGTACATATAAGTTATTTGGTAAAATCGTTAAAGAAAAAAAATAAATGTAAGCATGAATTCTTACAAAACTTTCTGAAACAACCATCAACAGTAAATCAACAGAGGAGTCTTTTCTCCTCCACTCGAGTCAAAACCTTTTTAGGGAATATTCCTAGGTAGACAATGTAGTACCAACCTGTAATTTAGAGGAAAATATGAGGCTAATAAAGAAGCATCTTAAAGTCTGTACTTGACAGATATGAACACCATCATTCCCCACCGCCCCCCGCCTCTCCCCCAACTTTGAAATTGTAAGCCTCATAATAAAGTCTGATCCAGCGTAAATTTCGGGTTAATTAGGCTCTATGCCATCCTTCCTCTGAAGGTAGTTTGATTAGGGCGGTGCTTGTGGTTATAGAAACTGTTTATTTTTTGGAGACATTCAGATGTACCAGATATACAGAGAAATTGCCAGTAAATTTCATAACATCTTTGATAAGTAATGATTAAAATGATGTGTATTTAAGTTATCTGCCGTGATTAAAATGGCTTTAGGACGTTGGAAATGTATACTTTTTGCTTGGCCACCATGTCAAGAACACACGTTTTCAAGGTTAAGGTGGCGGAGGGGGTAGTGGTTTAGGGGCGGAATGCTTTGAAATACACCTCGCAAAAAGATTGGAGACGGATTTTGAAGAAAATCAGATAATCTTCTGATTTCGGTGTAGTGCCAAAAGTTTTATGTTCCTTACAAAAGATCACCTAAGAATTCCTATATTATGTCCCAAGATAATCAGTGCATAACACACACCTTTAGGATACCATAGTACCTATTTTTTGGAAAAAGTGTGCCATTTTTTCACTCACAGCCAAGGATTTCCATAAATTAACAAAGAGTGCAAACGCCATGATGCAATGTTAGGAGTGCAATCTGGGAGTGTCACTGATGTCTTGAAACCGTGTTGACACCGAGACCTGTTTGTTGCCTGTTCCAGAAACCAGAGGTAGGGGATTGAACAACCATGTTAGGGGCTTTGAATTCAGTCCTTTAACAGAAACCTGGAGATATGGAATGTTAGCAAAGATATTTAGAAGCAGCAAGGGTATTTATTGCGCTGAATTTTAAACATTCTGGGCATAAGTATTAATTTATATTCAAATATAATTAATGTTTATTTATGATGAATGATCTTCAGAGAGAGAGGGAGAGAGAGAGAGAGAGAGAGAGAGAGAGAGAGAGTAGCATTCTACCTAGCTAAACTTTCTTAGCAATCAAATAACGTTCTCCTTTCCATGACAGCACTGTTGCCAAAATATTGTAATCTATTGATTTTATCCTCCACCTTAAATATAGGTTGATATGTTGGAACACAATAGATTACTCAAAAGTCTCAAAGATCAGAACATTATAACGGAAAATACTTACCAAGAATTATATTGTTCAGGTTCATCCTATGGTGTGTTATAAGGACTTCCTAAAATTCATAAAGATGGTGTTCCTTTACGAACAATTTTGGCGGCATACAATACCCCAAATTACCAGATAGCAAAATTCTTGGTACCATTGCTACAGCCATTTGCGAATAATGAATACGTTTTACTCAATTCTGCTAACCTTGTACCTAATATTCTACCACAGGATGTTGACTTATATATGGTGAGTTTGGATGTCGCATCTCTTTTTACGAACATACCGTTGCAGGCGACGGTTGACATAATTTTAGATAAGATCTTTTACGAGGAAAATATTTTATATCATGGTTTTAATAAGGATAATTTTAAGAAACTTCTAGAAATTGTAGTGCAGGACACTCACTTTATTTTTAACAAAAAAGTTTTTGACCAAGTTGATGGTGTTTCGATGGGGTCGCCACTTGGCCCAGTTATGGTTAACGCCTTTATGTGCTCTTTTGAGGAACAAATGCTGGATGGTTGTCACTTATCATATCGCCCTCTCTTTTATAAGCGATATGTGGATGACACTAATGCTCTATTTAGGTCCCGAGAAGCAGCTGAAGCTTTCTTCCAATATATCAATGGCCTACATCCTAATATAAATTTCTCAATTGAGCATGAACAAGACAACCAACTTGCTTTTTTAGATGTTTTAATTGTTAGGACAGAAAATGGATTTAATACTAGCGTCTTTAGAAAAAAGACGTTTCAAGGTTAAGGGGGCGGCCGGAACCTCTATATACAGTGGTATAGGGCGAAAAATGCAAAGTCATGAAAAAATTCATGGAGCTTCATATGGCAATTGAGAATACGTATACGAAATATTTCGTCAAAATTCCACTTACTTTCGTAGTTACAAGGTAATTAGTAAACATAACTCAATAAGCCTAAAACATTCATCCGTACAAGAAAATGCAATATTTCTTCTGTTATCGTAAATTTTGATAATTATTGGCAAAGAAATTGTGAGAAATGGCATCTGTACAGATTCCGTGGCTCGCAGACGCAGAAGCGAGTATCTGGTTCAACTTCAACCATGAATCAGTGCGACCATAGACTTCAAGTAGATTACACGTTCGAGTTTCACCTCGTGACTTTCACTTGCTTTCACGTATGTTTATGTATGTTTCGGCAAGAAGTTCACCATGCCAATGAGGAAAAGACAAGGAAAACATCTCGCTAACATACAGACGAAGAAAAATCGCTCAAGCATTATTACAGAATATCATAATATACGCGTAGTTAGTGAAGAGAGAGGGGAGGGTTGCTTAGTAACGCCCCCTTCTTGCCTGACAGCACACGTCACACTATGCCCAAGGCTCGTATCTTTGAGCAAAGAGATCTTCATTTATGATAAATAACATAGTTTTGGTTTTTTAATACCCAAAATGGACTATGAAATTCATAATAATCATGATTTATTAAACTGTCTTTGTAAAAAGAGAGTACATCTTCGAGTTTCACCACTGACATTCTCTTGCATTTATGTTTGTTTATCTTTGTTTCGGCAAGAATGTCATCATGCCAAAGAGGAAAATACAAGGAAAACATCTCGCTAACATACAGAAGAAGAAAATTCGCTGTAATAAGCCGAGTTAGTGAAGGGGAGAGAGGGGGTTACGTAGGAAGGAGTGCCCCATCTTGCCCCCAAGCAGTGCCCCAGGCTACGATATATGAGCAAAGGGATCATCATTTATGATTAAATTTATGATAAATAAATATGGTTTGGTTAATAATACACAAAAAAGCAAATATACATTTCATAATAATCATTATTTATTAACATTGTCTTTATAGAAAACTTTGAACGCCCGTATCTCAAAACTATCTTATTGACCTTCAAAGTCTATCTCCTCACTTAGTTTTAAAGCTATAACATTGGAATTTGGTATATAACTCAGAAAGACATTATAGAACAATCAAATAGAGCCCTTTTTCCAATTTTTGTTTCGTCTTTTTTATAATTTTTTTTCTCCTGATTTATAGGGTTTATTTTTTTACCATATTGAAAAATTCATATCTAGCAAAAAAATGACTTTTAGAAAAAAACTCTCCATTCGATTGGAGGTCTACATCAGGTCATATATGGTAGTAATCCCAGGTCTTAATATTAAAATATCAAGGAGAGATAGAATTTGAAAAGTGGTTATTTTCGGGATAAATCGCCCTGGCGTTACAAAACCGAAGGTCAGAGGCGAAAATCATATGCGGTTTGGAGATGTCCCAAGTCACCTTATTAAGTGGAATGAATGTCAAAGTCCTGTCGTTAAAAAACGGCATTAGCCGGCCGGCCGGCTTAAGGTACTAACTTCTATAGCAGTTGTTCCATGACATTTAAATTAAATAGTATTTCCACGCTGTTACACCGTGCTTATACGTTATCTTCCAGCTGGCATAACTTCCATAGCGAAATCCTCCTCCAATTTTTTTACTTCAGTTTTTTAAAAACAATTCGTATCCTCCAGCCTTATTCTTGAAATATGTCAATAACTTTTTAAATGATAAATTTCAGCCACGTCAACTTGTGCCGAACGTGCCTAAATTATTAATATATGCCTCTATACCTTTCATTCAGTCCAACGCACTTAAGGTGCAAATACAAAAAGTCATTCAGAAAACTTTTCCGGCTGTGAATCTTAAGTTGATAGCAAAAATTTCTAAAACTCTGGGTTCTTTGTTCTCCCACAAAGATAAACTTCCGACTTTGATGCGGTCTTTAGTGGTATATTTTACTTGCCCGAAATGTAAGATCGGGAAATACGTAAGAGCCACCAAAAGATTGCTCAAAGTCAGAATCGATTCTCATTTCGGAGTCAGTCACCGTACGGGATGTACTTTGAAAACGAAAGAATTTTCCAACATACGAGAACATTGTAATAAATGTAAAACATCATTTTCATATAAGGATTTTCGCATTGTCACCCAAGCGCCCAATGACTATTCTCTCTGTTTTGGAGTCGTTAACAATCAAACAGCTTGTGCCCCCATTAAATGGTCAGGCTTCTTCCACAGTTCTATATATAGCATAGTTGACGTCCTCCTTTCCAAACCAGACGACGTCGCTCAGTTTTTTAAATATATAAATATATATATATATATATATAGATACTATATAGTATATATATATATAGACATCATATAGATATAATATATAGATATAGATGATATATATATATATATATAGATATACATATATATACATATATATATATTATATATAAGAGATGATATATATATATATATATATATATAGATATATATACTAGATATATATATATTATATATATATATATATATATACTATATATAGATATATATATATATATATATATATATATATAGTATATAGATATATATATATACAAATATATAATATATATATATATATATATATATATATATATATATATATATATATATAT
>NC_087200.1:218006996-218019496 GCF_015104395.2 Macrobrachium nipponense
CGGGGGGGGGTGGTAATAGAAAACATAGACACTCTCCTATGTTAACCTCATTTGGAACGGTCTTACATCAAATTGTTTCCCAATAAAATAATGAATAAGAACCATTATGTTTTCTCTTATATTTTACTAAAGAATAAATTAAGTCTAATAATTATAATACGAAAAAAGATCTTTACTATATAGTACATGACTTAGGGAAATGTCCCCTTCATTAGAATAATGACAATTAAACTCAATTATGATATTGACCCAATAACTACAAATGACCTGTAGATATATTTGACAGTAACTATGCATTAAATCTAGACCGAAGCGGTATCTATATCTATAAATATATGTGTATCTATAAACGTAATGAAATGCAAATTGAGGCCAGCGAAATTAGCCCTACAATTTAATCCTAATAGATCGACTGTATTCTGCCTGGGAATTTAATGATAAGTTATAATTAGGCAGAGAAACTTTCGAGTGCTGTAATTAAGTACAGTAATGATTCCCGGTGAGGTATTTCGACTTTTTTGCTGAATACCCCAGATACCTGTCTTCGCTTTGTAATTATTCATTCAATAAATGCAGACACAAGCAATTGTCAGAGAGACAAATAGAAAAAAACTAGGTTGAAATAACCTTGTCCTGGAAAGTATCTGAACATTTTACATATTTAACTAATAAATTCACGAATAAAAAAAAAATTGAATAGTAGCGTAGCTAGGGAGTTGCATAATAGTGGGTAAGTGTTTGTATACGCTCTGCCACTTGGTATTCGGATATGCCAGCCTCCAGTGCTAATATTAAGCCATAAGATCTTTCGATAACTGATTCCACTGATATATAAAGGAAAGTCCATTCTCTCTCTCTCTCTCTCTCTCTCTCTCTCTCTCTCTCTCTCTCTCTCTCTCTCCAGTTGGATTCTTCAAAATATGTACTACATACTTGTGTCTTTTTCACAAATCACTTTATTAAATCCGTAATTCTACAAATAGTTTGCAAAATTCATCATGTGAGTACCCTCTCTCTCTCTCTCTCTCTCTCTCTCTCTCTCTCTCTCTCTCACTTGTCGTTACCCAAATAAGAATTATGAACTTCCTACATTCTAAATGTCATACGAAAAATTTACTAAATTTAGTGTGTCACTGCCTGTTATTTTGGAGAGAGAGAGAGAGAGAGAGAGAGAGAGAGAGAGAGAGAGAGAGAGAGAGAGAGAGAGTTATTTGATGAGCATTATCACTACGGTTAAGTAAAAACTGATTATCAAGATATGCTATATATATATATATATATATATATATATATATATATATATATATATATATATATATATATATATATATATATATATATATTATAGGCATTTCCTCTATGCATCACATTTCAGTATAACAACTTTAAATATTTTAGTGGAATCCTGATCATCAAAGAGAGAGAGAGAGAGAGAGAGAGAGAAGAGAGAGAGAGAGAGAGACTCTGGAACTCAGCGCCAATATCAAATCCACCCAATTTACATTGAGCGTTAAGTCTATCTTTTTTTTTTTGCCACGGCTATTTTCTTTTATTTCTTCTTTCCCCGAATAAACGGTGAATTTCATCAGTATTCGTTTTTTTGTTTTTTTACCCAAACAATCTAATTCCAGTGTTTATTGCACAGTTCGCTCCGTGTGCTTGGTGTGATGTTTGCTGTAATGAAATTTAGTTATCTAGGTAAAGAAATAATTCCACTGAAGAAATTCATTAATACATGAGAAGAATAAACAAAGATATACCTAATGATACGACTTAAACCTCAAAGTATAAGTGAATAGAATTTAAAAATAATAAAGAAAGCATTCGTATTTTGTCAATGTATTCCGCGAGATAAGAGAATAAAACTCTAGTAGCGCAATAACGTCGCCTTCCACGAGGTCTCTTTAAGAGTTTTATGATAACTAAACAGAATAAGTATATACTAGATGAGAGTCATAAATATTTTCTTCACTGGAAACAAAATTAAAAGAACAGTTATCAAAGTTAAGATTAGGTTGTTTTGATTAAAGAAATGGTCAAATTAGCAATTCAAAAAGTTGCGAAAAATAACTACTCAACGATTTGTTAACTGGTCATTTAAACCTTTCGTGTAGACCCTGGAGGATGCTGGTGGCTGCTAGAGTCAGGACAGTGGAAGATGGGCCTGGGACGTTTCCCTTGTGGCTTATTGGGAGGCCAGAGAGCTTCTCTGCGTGGGTGCCATATCTAGACAGAATTTGGCACGTGGCCATTATTTGACACAGCTTTTTTTGAAGGAGGTTATGGGGGGGGGGGGGTTACAAAACCTTGTATCCGCATCCCCTTCCTTCTGTAGCTTATCTGGCAACAGCTTGACCGATATAGATAAAATTTGGCACGTAGCCACCATTTGACACAATTTAGATAGTAGGGTAGGATACAAACCCATACCCCCTTCCTCTCCCCCATCTCTCTCCCTCTCTCTCTCTCTCATACTCAGGTTCCATAACTCTTCCGTACCTAGTACACTTTGACATGAAAATAATGTCTTAATGTGCTAAAGTCCTTATTAATCAAATAGCTTCACTAATCCCTCAAAACACATTTGAAGATGAATACATTCAACTAGTTATCTTATTCCTTTATTGACAAACTGTGAACTTTATAACTGAGATTCACATTGGGAATGCCAATACATCGTTGTATTATTTCCTTTACATAATTGTCTTCAAGAAATAGTGATGCATTCTTGTTAATGTTAATTTCCCTTTTTTATTTTTTTTCTTGCGTAATTTAGGATTCATTTCAGATTACCAATGTTCCCTGCCCTTACAAATGAATTCATCCACACTTCTTCAGACTTATTTTTATAATCGAAGCCAAAATAATTTGATATTTTACCATAAATATTTCATTTTGCACTTTGTTCCTGGTGTTTGCTGGATGCAAATTAAGATATTTCAGTTAAGCTCTTTTTCATAAAACTCGAATGAAATATACAGGTCATATAATAATGAAATCCGAAACAATTATTTTCTCCAATATTACTTCTTAAGCTCAGACTAAGTAACAAATCCTAGTTGTATACCGAGTTCTAGTTTTATATATTTTTTTTCATTTTAAGTAATGAATTAGTTTCTGCAGTAACAGAGAACCAGTACATGATTAAAACGAGGCATAACAATTATAATTGTCATACGAAGACCTTCACTGACAAAATATTCCATTTAATCAACACACGAAACCTTTCAACTTCCATGATCCAGGATTCTCATTAACGACGAATTTCCAGAATACTAATTAAAGCTAATTACAATTATAGCTTTCATGAAAAATATTTTGATGATGTCACAGGACAACCGAGCAGTGAGATTATTGCAGTCCATCAAAAGAAACGTAACCTTTACATTGTAATAGAGTTGCTAAAGAACTTTTGTTAAATCCCAGTGTAGCTTTTCTGAGTCGATTACAGTCTTATAACTTATATCTATGTATAGAATACCTGTGATTTGTTTTCCATCACAGAATACACTACCAATAACATCCGATATAGAAGAGTGAATTGAAAGTTTGTTTTGTGTTCTCCAAAACTGTAAACGAACTCAGACTAAGCCTACGTAGAGAGAGAGAGAGAGAGAGAGAGAGAGAGAGAGAGAGAGAGAGAGAGAATAAAACCAATAAAACCTAAAATGACTACTAAATAGAGAGAGAGGAGAGAATTTAAAGAAAAAGGACTGAAATAAAGGAGATAGGATAACGAGAGAGAGAGAGAGAGAGAGAGAGAGAGAGAGAATAAAACCTAAAATGACTAAATAAAGGAGAGAGAGAGAAAGAGAGAATTAAAGCTAAAAGGACTGAATAAAGGAGAGAGAGAGAGAGAGAGAGAGAGAGAGAGAGAGAGAGAGAGAGAGAGAATTAAACCTAAAATGACTGAATAAAGGGGAGAGAGAGAGAGAGAGAGAGAGAGAGAGAGAGAGAGAGAGAGAGAGAGAGAGAAGAGAATAAAAAACCTAAAATGACTGAATAAAGGAGAGAGAGAGAGAGAGAGAGAGAGAGAGAGAGAGAAATGAGAGAGAGACAGAAAGAATCAAGCTAAAATGACTAAATGAAGGAGAGAGAGAGACAATTAAATCTAAATGGACTGAATAAAGAAGAGAGAGAGAGAGAGAGAGAGAGAGAGAGAGAGAGAGAGAGAGAGAGAGATGAAAAGCTCTCTGGCCACACTGATGAAATAAAACTTTTCTTCCCGACCGACGAAATAGTTGGGGGATATTGCCTCAGATTTTTCAAGTCTCGAGTCTTGCTTTGTGGAAGCTGCAACACGGAAAGTTTACGACAGCGACACTAAAATAATTAAGCCAAAATTTCTGGCGCGCGTAATCTTTATACTCCCTCTCTCTCTCTCTCTCTCTCTCTCTCTCTCTCTCTCTCTCTCTCTCTCTATAAACATTTCTGCATCCACAGAAATAAATATAAACTAACAGGACTTGAAATCTGTGATAAAAATCAACCACATACACACGCACACATACACAAACACACACACACACACACACACACACATATATATATATATACATATACATACATATATATATATATATATATATATATATATATATATATATATATATATATATATTTATAACTAGAAAGCCTTTGACAATGAGATTCTATTTCTAGTTAATTTCTTTAAAGGTAACTGTTTCCCACCTAGGATAGTATATAGAAAATTGAATAAATTACTAAATAGACATTTCTCTAGATAACCTGACGTTCCAACTATACCTAAAATGAGTTTCTATGCAACCTTTCCATATATCCTTGACCTAACCTTTCAAGAAAGATTCACACAAATTATTCATGACCATTTCCCAGCCATATCAGTTAAATTAATTCCCAAAAAATCATCTTAATGTAGGCTCATGTTTAAGATAAAAGATCAGCTGTGTCCTTATATGTCTTCTGGTGTCATCTATAAATATACTTGCCCTAAATGTATTTCAGGGATTTACGTGGGATCTGCCAGTCGACTACTTAAGGTGCGCATCGATTCACATCGGGGAATCAGTTTCCGCACAGGTAGCAGAATCTCAAACCCAAATCACTCCAATATCAGGAACCATTCAAAACGATGCAAAACCTACATTGACAACAAAGATTTAAGTGTAATCGGTCATACTACCAAACCACAAGAGTTAACAATCCTTGAGTCGTTGTTTATAAAAACAACTCATACCATCGTTAAAACACCCAAACATCTGCAAGTCAATTGTATTTAGCATGAGTTCGTACTGTGGTGGTTTCATTCCATTCAGTTCCTTGCTGTCTCACCTCTAGGTTGGTTGTGTTTTTATTTTTATTTATTTAATTTTTACTCTAATGTATTTTAAATGAACTTTTAGACTATACTTTTAACTTTTTATGTTTTTATCTTTTCTTATGGGCAGCCCAGAAGATGTAATTCTGTAAATAATTACTAAACGTCGGCAACATAATAAAAAAGGACAGCCTAGTGATGTGTGGTTTTCGGCCGGGTTCCTCTGATGATATATATATATAATATATATATATATATATATATATATATATATATATATATATATATATATATATATATATATATATATATATATATATATATATATATATATATATATATATATATATATATATATATAGTATATATATATATATAATATATATATATATATATATATATATATATATATATATATATATATATATATTATATATATATATATATATATATATATATATATATGTATATATATATATATTATATATATATATATATATATATATATATATATATATATATATATATATATGTAATAAATACATTTATTCAATTTACAAACTCTGTAAATATAAACCCATAACCTGAGGTCATGGCATTAGGAGGGTCCTACGTGACCAAAGCAGATCTAGATTACGCTATGCGCTGTCTGCAGTAGCCTGGTCTAGCTCAGAGCTTTGTCAACATTTTATGTTTATGATAACTTTGCACAACAACTTCCATGGGAAGCGGTTGACCTGTTAACCTACGCCGGAAACTTGTAACTTCCGAGCCGGCGGACTACGTATGTTTTTATATGAATTGCTGAGATAGCTAATGTTCCGCTATCGACGCGATGCTTTAGAATGGCAGTTCCGCGCCAACCATCAAACATATCGGTCTTCCGACCGAGCTGCATCTCCTAGTATGGAGTTACAGAATAAAGTTGTTATCTTTGTTCAACTTGTCTGTTTGAATCATCTCCTTTAGTTAAGAAAGAACCACTCTACTAAGATATCCCAAGGAGATGGGAGGAACCAGAAATACTTACGAATGACAGTCGTAAGGAGAACACAAAAAAGTCTATCGCCAAGCGATGAGACTTAAATGTGGTGGCAGCGTATAACGAAGAATAAAATTAACAAGACCCATATCAGCCGACCGAAGGTTTACAAGAACCAACTTCCACCTTCAACATCAAAACTAAACAGAGGAAACGGGATCTTCAATCAACGCAACAGTTTATGAAGACGCAGATATGTCCTTCATCGAGAAGAATACAAGCATTCAACACCGGAGCGTTTGAGCAACTGTTGTCACTTATCTTCGAGAATCTACACCGGACGAGAGCAGCATCGAACATCAACGGAAAGAAGAAAACAAACACAGGAAACATCACCCGATCACGAGCAAGGACACAGAGAGTACAGCTAGAGGCAGTAGTGCAAGGACGGAGGCTGTGACGTCATCAATCTTGGACTTCTCCACGCATCGTGCACCGAGAGAAGACCGTGACGTCATCACGACTTCCGACGCGAGACTTAGACAGGAACTGAGACGTCATCCCATGTCAACAATCCTTCGCAATATAATCTGGAGCTAAGTACCATTTTTATCTATTCAGGTCTTTTCCTCAGTGAAGTGTTGTTCATCAAGAGTCGATCATCCAGTATTCTGGGGGTGAGTTGTTCGCCATATTAATCTTCCTTCATTACAGAATCAATCTTCAACTACGAGTTCTCACCCGCAGATTAATTTTTTCTCTTCTCGCTGTTGTTAATCGTTTCTTGCAGGAATTCTCCGTATAATATTTTATCATATTATCTGTATTTTTGTATCTTTTGGGGGATTTTCCTATTATTATAACACACTTATACAGTACATTGCATATGCGTTTACGTAGTGGTCGAGTGTACTCTTATAGATATTTTGATAGGATTGCAAGGAATAGAAGTGATAAGAAAAAAGTGAAAGTCAAAATGGCAACTACTCCGGCTGGCAACCCCAATGTGGTGACTCTCGTTAGCGCGAGGTCAGCAATTGTCCCTTTTCAAGGTCGGGTCAATGGGTTCCTGCCTCAAAATGTTGAGGCATGGATCTCATCTGTAGACGCTCATTTAAATGCAAAAAGCATCACAGACCCAGCAGTACAATTACAGGAGGCCAAGAGCTTCATTGACTTTGCAAAAGGAGACGCAAGTGCGTATCTAAGGGGGGTTTCTTTCCAAGAGGCGCTTACATGGGACGAGTTCAAAATTAGATTACGTGCCGTGTATGGGGGTGAAGAGGCTTTAGATGTAGTATTGGCATTGAGAAATATCCTTAACCAAGCCTCCATGACTCAGCTTAATGTTGTCGAGCGGGCGGCGCTAATTGCCGACCGGCTAAATGAATATCAAGATAGTTTAAGTAACTCCGGGTGGGTTGCGAGTGCCAAAATCAAAGTGAAAGATTTTATCCGTTTGATCTACCTTACGTCTATCACTGCAATGTTGCCTGAAGCGTTAGTACGGTGTTTTGATAAAAAATTGCAGCCCGACAGTACGGAATTAGATGTGTATAAACAAATCAAAAAACACATGTCTAAATGTACCGACCTAGATCCTTCGCTCATTCAAGTTTTTGCAAAAAATGAGAACAAGCCACAACAAGTAAATGTGGTACATAATAATAATCAAGTTGCAGGGATGGTTTGTTATAACTGTAAACGACCAGGTCACATGATTTCAGACTGTCGGATGCGTTTTTGTTCAATACACAATAGTTCAACTCATTCATATAACCGTTGCTACTCGAGGAATCAACAGCAGAATGCTACAAACACGCAACCAGTTGCCAGTGCAAATAAAAAGAAGGGTCCTCAGTACTATAAGAAGAAACAACCAAACGGAAATTCTGCACAACAGCAGAAACAAACAAATCGTGCTTCAGGTACCTCTGTTCCTGGGCCGTCTAGCCAGAACTCGCAAGGGCAAGCGAATTTTCAAGGTGTGATAAACAAAACAAATACCACATAGTTCACTCCAAGGGGGGAGAGGGCGATGTTGGGTCATCAATATCAACATCTTTTGTATCAAATAATCAGTTTAATATTTATCAGATCATTGTGAGGCAATTGATTTTCCTATGAAACACACGGCCGAATCCAAAAAATCTGTGCAGGTTCCCGTAGATTTGCAACAAATTCATGCAATTATTAGTCAAAACGAGTTGCGACCAACCTTACATGCAGTAAATTTGGACCATAAGTCATTCACTTTGTTCTTTGATTCTGGTAGTCCACGTAATATCATGGATTTAAGGACTCATCATTTACTCTTTTCAAATTTCCCTATAGAAAAGTCCGGAATAAGGCTCTCAGGCATAGGGAATAATGAATTAAATGTTGTGGGCGTAACTCATGTACAGTACAAGGTCGGTAAGCGCACGTTTGCTGATACCTTTATCGTTGTACAAAACATTAATATGTATCCCGCAGTAATTATCGGATACCCGTCTATGGGCACTCAAAATATTATCTTAGCACCTGCAAAACACGGTGTGATATCAAAGGGAAATTCTATAGGTCTTCTAATACCCTAAAATCAGTTTTAGATAATAAAGAGACAGAAATAATACAGGCAACCCAACAGAACTCTCGCTCACCCGTAATATCAGCTTGCACGCAAACTCTCGAGCCTAACGTAACTTCGAACATATTAGTGCGTGTAAAGAGAACCTTGCCAGGATCTGAAACATTAATCCTTTCCGAAACTCTGAAAACACACGGATTATCCGTCACACAAGCCATTTATACAGTCGGCTCACAACAACAATGTAACATCGAAGTCTGTAATCATTTGAATACCACTTTAGTAATCCACAAAAATCAACATATCTTGGATGTGGAAGTTTATAAACATCGCATTCTTACCGTAGCTGAGATAAATCACGCTCATTCAGTTGCGGATGAATCCCTTTTGCAATCTATAAAGAACAAAATATATAAGGACATTCAAGAAGAAGAAATTCAGCAGAAATTCTTGAATCTTTTAACTAAATATCATGATGTTTTTTCCACTACGGATGGAACCTTAGGAAAAACGGATGTCATCGAGCATCAAATAAGGCTCAAGGACAAACAGAAAGTAATCTATGTACCTTCGTACCGACTTCCTATGAAATTTCAGAATGAGATAACAGAGGAAGTAGGTAAAATGTTAAAAGAAGGAGTCATTAGGAAATCAAACAGCCCTTATAATTTTCCGTTAATAGTAGTACCGAAAAAAGATCGAACTTGGCGGATATGCGTAGATTTTCGTCGTTTAAATGAAGAAACAATCCCTGACAGATTCCCAGTACCATGTACCGATGATATCCTATCTCTACTAGGTCAGAACAAATATTTCACAAGCTTAGACTTACTAAAAGGATTTCATCAGATTCCGTTGGAACAAGAGAGTATCCCATACACTGCCTTCAGCACAGCCAGGGGGCATTATGAATTTTTGCGTATGCCTTTTGGTTTACGTTGTGCTCCTATAACTTTTACTCGTATGATAAACATCGTGTTTGGAGACTTGTTAGGAGATATCCTACATGCCTACATGGACGACCATAGTAATCTTTTCCAACACATTAGAAGAACATTTACGTAAATTAGAGTTAGTGCTACAAAGACTAAGGCAGCATAATTTAAGGGTAAAGATAAGGAAGTGTGAATTTTTTAAAACAGAACTAGTCTATAGGTTGCACGGTTTCTAGTGAAGGTCTTAAAGTCGTCCATGATAAGGTGTCGGCTATCCGTAACTTTCCGATACCTACTAACGTCAAGGGAATACAGCAATTTTTAGGCTGTAGCGGCTACTATCGCCTCTTTATACGCAACTACTCAATCATAGCCGCTCCCCTAACCGATCTTATAAAAAGGGCGTAGATTTCGTATGGTCTGAAATTCATCAACAGGGGTTCGATAAATTGAAAGATGAACTGTGTAGTTCTCCTATCTTGAAATTTCCTGACTTCGGTAAGGAATTTTTCATAGCAACAGACGCCTCAGACCTAGGAGTAGGTGGGGTATTGCTTCAACAATATGATAAACAGTTTTTCCCTATAGCTTTTTATTCACGTAAACTGAGACCTTCCGAAAGTAAATATGCAGTAATAGACAAGGAAGGGCTCGCTATTGTTAATTCACTCGTGCATTTTAAATTCATAATATACGGTTATCCCGTCAAGGTTCTCACTGATCATAAGCCCCTAACCGACTTCTTTAAAGGCTTTAGTCACAGCCCCAAGCGAACTCGGTGGCACATGATCATTCAGGACTTTGGCGCGAGGATCGGGTATTTACCTGGGAAAGCAAATATCATTGCTGACGCATTATCACGCAACCCCTCTTCATCTTGTACCGAGCCATTAGCTGAATTAATAGATATCTCAACCTCCACGCCCATTGTTAAAACTATATCTGAACAGGAAGATCTGGGCTGGAGTGCTGAACTATTACAGACAGAACAAAGAAAAGATCCGCAAATAGAAAAAATCATCATTGCGTTAAACGGAAATCCGAAGGAAAAGGAATACCTAAAGTATAAGCAGCAGAATTATATCATACAGGGCAATATCCTGTGTAGATCCGTGACGAGGAAAACCCGCAACACACCGCAGTTGAATAACAACCAGGTGGTGGTGCCTATCTCACTCATACCCACTGTCTTAAAATGGTTGCATGAAAATCCACTGCATGGACACCCGGGTTATTCCTTGATGTCACAGAAAAAAGCCAAATCCTTATTTTATTGGCATACGATGCTTACAGATATAAAAAAGCACATAGCAAATTGTCGCACTTGTCAAGAATACAAAGGGCACACGAAGACACCAGTCAGCCTAGGGGCTTACCCCGTGCGAAATCAACCCTTTGAAAGAGTACATTTAGATTTATTAACAGGATTTTACGAGTCAGACAGAGGAAATAAGCACCTCCTAGTAATTATAGACGCTTTGACTCGATATACAGAACTTATAGCGCTTAAAACAAAAACCGCGGTCGAGTGCGCTAGGAAGTTTTACGAGTGCTACATTTGTAAACATGGAATTCCACACATCATTATCTCAGACTCGGGCGGGGAGTTCAATAATAATTTCCTTAACTCCTTGTGCGAATTCCTTTGTATAAAGAAAATCAATACCATGATCTATCACCCAGAGTCTAATGGGCTAGTGGAAGGGCAAATCGTAAGGAAGGTTTTAAACATTCTAAGGGTCACCTTAGGGGGGGCAGACCCAACTGGGACATTGCCATACCTGCGGTACTAAGCACACTTAATCACTCGTATCATGTGTCTATTAAAATGACACCGCACGAGGCACTGTACGGTATCCCGGCCAGAACGCCTTTCCATATCTTAACGCCTACAACTAATTTATCAAATCCTCTAAAGGATGTTATGGATGCAAGCATAAGTCGATATAATATACTTCGTAAGAATTTAGAAGAAGCACAAATAATAATGAAAAAAAATCATGATAGAATAGCTAAGCCAACTAGAACATATGCCGTGGGCGATCAGGTATACATACAAGTATACGTACGTAAAGGTTTAAATTATAAACTGACACCTAAGTTTGAAGGCCAGTTTAACATTTTAGAAAATTTAACGGCCAATAGAGTTAGGGTTCAAAATGTATCCAAACCCACTGATGTGAGAATAGTCCCATTGGCACATATCAGAATCTAAAGAAAGGTAGATGGAGTGAGGGAAAAAATGGTTGTATTTATGAAACTTGTATAATAATTTATATATATATCTATTAATCATATTGTATGTAAACCTATTCTTTTACGCGAGTTATTACATATGTTTTACTCATTGCAGGTTTCAAAAATGAATCTGTTATTGTTAGGAGTGATATTGTGTATTCAGACATCTTTGTTGTATGGAAAGAGCGCTAGGACGAAAGAAATAGAATTTAATCATGGCTCGATTATCGAGAGAATAGATGATGTATTCATCGTGTCAAGTAATATTGTTATAGAAGTAGATATGCATGCGATTTTCTTGCCTGAAGATGACGTCCTTAACTTAAAGAATGACCTGATGAGGTTTGCTATTTCGCTTAAGGAAATGCACGAACGTAATTTTCATGCTAACTCAGAGATTTCGCTAGCTCAAACACTAAGCGTCGCCGAAATGTTGTCTTATGACATACAAAATAAAACCGCCGAGGCAGAAGAACT
>NC_087200.1:218024496-218046218 GCF_015104395.2 Macrobrachium nipponense
GAGGTGGCGTAATTTGGCGTGTTTAGCAGATTCGCAATACGATGAGGTAGCAGGAAGGGAACTGGCATTTCTCATCTATGAAATCAGCAACAGTCCTAACCAAAAAGATACAAAATCATTCATAGATATATTAGAAGGATATAATCCTTCAAACTAGAACAATTCTAATGAAAACATCTTGAAAATAATAGAAGAAGTTCCAAATAAAATCCAAGTGGTCAAGAGACTCATAAAGAAAATATACATAAACCAACATATTCCGACAAAGAAAATGAATAAGGTGAATCTTGTGAATATCCTAATTGATGCATTAGGAAAAAAGAATGCCAAAAGCATGCAAACTGTGTAAGGTTTGGTATAGCATAGTCAATCCACAAAACCTAATCAGAAAATGTGCTGCATGCAACATTCCGACCCATCCACAGTGTGCTGAGGTAATACAAGATTTGAGAAAAGATACAAGAATTTTTTGTTCAACATGTCTATCATGGATAGACAATGTTATTAAATCAAGATTGAATGTACAAATAGTTGAGGATGAAGAAGAAGAGGAAGAGGAGAAGAAGAAGAAAAAAGAAGAAGAGGAAAACGGAAGAGAAGTAAACAAAAATGAAATGACAGAAAAAAATAAGGAAAACAAAGAACAAGATAAAAGTATGGATGCAGAGATACTCATTGATACTACATATGAGGCAATAAAGCAGCATACCTACGAAGAAATAAATTACGATATGACAACAGAAAAGCAAATCCCGAAGAGGCTCTACCCAGATCTATACAATGACGGGAAAGAGGAAAAAATAGACAAGAAAGACAAAATCTGCAACCTTTTGAAAAGAGGGAATTGCAGATTTGGAGAAAGAGTTATTACTACAAACATCCTAAGATTATGTCAAAACTATGAAATATATGGTAAAATGTGCATACTTAGATGGATATGGGGATGATTGCAGAGATCTGCATCCAAAAATATGTAAAAACCTAAAAGAAGGAAAAGGATGTAAGTTCGACAAAAAATGCAAATATATGCACCCTGTAGCCATGAATCATAATCAAATAAATAACCAACCAATTAATAAAATCCAAAATAAGAAAGAAAAAACAAATAAAGAGAGAAATCAAGAATATCAGGTAAAAGAGAAAAGCAAACCACCAATGAGATATGCAGAGGTGTCAGCAAAAAATTTCAAAGCATCAGCTCCGAAATTCTACTCAAGAGATAATAACTGTATTTATTATGCAAGAGGATATTGCAGAAACGGAGGAGAAAATTGCAGATTCAGACACAAAATTAATAATTATGATGAAGGAAGATCAAATATTATGGAAAAGTTGGATTTTTTAATGTCAGAATTTCTGGAAATGAAAAAAAGAACAACATACCAGAACAGGAAAGAGACATGGGAAAATCCTTATTACTACCAGTATTAAATGAAGGAGAAAACACGCAAACCATCATAGTGATGAATGCGCAGGGTTTAGTTACGAGTAACTCAAAAAGAAAAATAGAGTACTTAGAAGAACTAACCCAAAATGAAAAGAAATAGATATAATGAATATAAGTGAAACCTGGTATTCCCAAGAGACTGGGAATGATGATCAAATAAAAGGGTTCCAAACTTATAGATCAGATAGAAAAAATAGGAATCAAGGGAGAACAGCAATATATGGGAAAGACAAAAAACAAGGAAAAATATATGAGAAATATAGTAACTCAGAATGTGAACTAATAGCGGTAGAATTTGAATCTGAAAAATTGATGAACATAGTAATATATAGACCCCCTAATACTAAAGAGTTTGACTTAATAATTGAAAAATTGGATGATATATGTAGAAATCACAAGGACTGGACTATTCTCCTATCTGGTGACTTCAACTTTCCTTTCGTAGAATGGAAAGAACGAATAGGAGATTGTGGTTGTACTTATACATATAAAAAAGAGAGTAATAGTAGTGCAGAAGATAAGAGGCAATTTGAAAAGCTATTAGATATGCTACTAGAATACAACATTCAACAAATAAATCACCTGCCAACAAGAAAGGAAAATACTTTAGACCTAGTATTTGTGAACGAGATGAATTATGTTAAAGAAATAATAGTTTATAATGCGAGTATTTCAGACCATAATGTCATAGAATTAACAGTTCATTCCAAAGCAAGTGAAAATAGAGATAAGCAAGAAATGAAAAAGTGGGAAGGATATGGAAAATATAACTTCTACAGTAAAAATATAAAATGGTCAGAAATTAATGAAGAATTAAACAAAGATTGGGATAACATTTTCGTAAGTGATGACATAAGGGTAAATACGGAGATATTATATAAAATATTGGAGAAAATAGTGGAAAAATATATACCGAAGAAGAAAAGTAAACATCATTCATGCATACCAAGAGACAGAAGGATCTTGTTCCAGAAAATCAGAAAGTGGAAAAAAGGTCTTGCAAAAGAAAAAAATGCATGGAAAGTTATAGAACTAAAAAGTAAGATAGAAAATGCAGAACAAAAGATTATACAATCAAAAGAAAGTGAAAAACGGGACTTGGAAGAAAAAACCCTATTAAATATCAAGCAAAACCCCAAACTATTATACTCATATGCGAAGAAGATGAATAAAAGAAGAATAGAAATAGGCCCTCTGAGAATTGAAGGGAGATTAACGAATGAAAAAAAAGGAAATTTGCAACATACTGGCAGAACGATATAAGAGAGAATTCACCCCTAGAATAGATAATGAAGAGAATGATATAGAAGTAAGGGATGAAAATAGTGAATATTTAGCTGACATAGATATTAATGAAGCTGATATTGTGCAGGCTATTAATGAAATTAAAAATGGAGCTGCTGCAGGGCCTGATGGAATTCCTGCTATTTTGTTAAAGAAAGTAGTTCATTCTATCGCAAAGCCACTTGCAATATTATTAAGACAAAGTGTAGATACAGGCAAGATATATGATGAGCACAAATTAGCATATATTACCACCCCTACTTTCAAAAGTGGATCAAGACTAGAGGCAAGTAAATTATAGGCCTGTGAGTCTAACATCACATATTATGAAAGTGTATGAAAGGGTAATGAAGAAAATATTATGAAACATTTAATAAAAAATAATTTGTTTAATAAAGGACAACATGGTTTCGTACCCGGAAAAAGTACACAAACCCAACTGTTAGTCCACCGTGAGAACATATTCAAAAATATGAAAAGCGGAAATGAAAACAGATGTGGTTTATTTAGACTTTGCAAAAGCTTTTGATAAAGTAGACCATAATATATTAGCGAAGAAAATTAGAAAACACAATATCGTGGATAAAGTAGGAAGATGGTTAAAAGAATTATTACACAACAGAAAACAGATAGTTATTGCAAACGACGAGAAATCGGATGAAGCCAAGGTAATATCCGCTGTGCCGCAAGGTACGGTGTTAGCTGCAATACTGTTTGTTATTATGATTGAAGACATAGACAATAATGTTAAGGATTCGGTGAGTGAGTAGTTTCGCAGATGACACAAGAATAAGTAGAGAAAATTACTTGTGATGAAGATAGGAACGCTCTACAAAGAGACCTTAACAAAGTATATGATTGGGCAGAGGTAAATAGGATGGTATTTAACTCTGATAAATTTGAATCAATAAATTATGGAGACAGAGAAAGAAAGCTATATGCATATAAGGGACCTAATAATGAGACCATCACAAATAAGGAAGCAGTTAAAGACCTTGGTGTGATGATGAATAGGAACATGTTATGCAATGATCAAATAGCAACTCTGTTGGCAAAATGTAAAGCAAAAATGGGAATGTTGTTACGGCACTTCAAAACAAGAAAAGCTGAACACATGATTATGCTTTATAAAACATATGTTCGTAGTCAACTTGAATATTGCAATATGATATGGTACCCACACTATCAAAAGGATATTGCACAAATAGAGAATGTACAAAGGTCCTTTACAGCTAGAATAGAAGAAGTTAAGGACCTAGACTACTGGGAAAGACTACAATTCTTAAAATTATATAGTCTAGAAAGGAGAAGAGAACGCTACATGATAATTCAGGCATGGAAACAGATAGAAGGAATAGCAGAAAATATCATGGAACTAAAAATATCAGAAAGAGCAAGCAGAGGTAGATTAATAGTGCCCAAACAACTTATACCAGGAAAAATAAGGAAAGCATACAGGACATTAATCCACTACGCACCAGCATCGATAATGCAGCGTCTATTCAATGCGTTGCCAGCTCATCTGAGGAATATATCAGGAGTGAGCGTAGATGTGTTTAAGAATAAGCTCGACAAATATCTAAACTGCATCCCAGACCATCCAAGATTGGAAGATGCAAAATATACCGGAAGATGTACTAGCAACTCTCTGGTAGACATTAGAGGTGCCTCACACTGAGGGACCTGGGGCAACCCGAACAAGATGTAAGGTCTGTAAGGTCTAAGGTCTCTCTCTCTCTCTCTTTCTATTTCTATCTTTCTCTCTGTCAAACAATAAAACATTGATAGAACTTATACCGAAACCGTTCTTGTGGGAAAAGAAGAATATGAATCAATAATTACTTCTCAGTGTGAAGTAAAATAAAATATTCATTATATTAGTCTCTCTCTCTCTCTCTCTCTCTCTCTCTCTCTCATTACTGAGAGGATAGCAAGGTCTGTGGCAGCAATAATAGCTCTTTATATAATGAAACTGACCAATTCCTTTCGACGGAGACCAACTCCGGCGTGAATAGATGTTGAAATTACGACCAGCTTTCATTTAGATTACATTGTCTCGAGTTTAGCTTAGCTACAAGGTACTGGAAAGTATTTCAAGTCAATTTTACAACGTTTTTATTGAGTTTTTATTTCCCTGTTGCTGGAGACAGCTTTCCAATATGATTTCATATTCGTGATTTTATAATTAGTTTTATTTTTTGGGTTCAATATATATATTTCTACAGAGTAATTACCAGAAAGGCGTTAGAGTTTATTGACTTTTATGATCTAAAACCTTAAGAATGCAAAACTTTAATATATATATATATATATATATATATATATATATATATATATATATATATATATATATATATATATATGTATATATGTGTGTGTGTATATATATATATATATATATATATATATATATATAGATATATTATAGATAGATATAGTATAGTATATGATGTATGATATGATATATAGAGATAGATATATATAGGAAATAGTGGATACGAGATATATATATATAGATGTATATTATATGTATATATTGTTGTTATATATATTATATTATACATATATATATAATATTATATGGGAATATATGTAAATATTATTATTTATATAAATATATATATTAATATATAATATAATATAATATTAATTATATATATATATATATTATATATATATTATATATTATATTTGTGTTATTATAATTGTATATATATATGTATATATATATATTTATATATATATATTAATATATATATATATTTATATATATATTATATATATATATATATATATATATACATATATGTAATTGTAAAAGCTTAATGCACTATTGAGATCTCACAACATTCAGTAACTATTAATGTATATGTTTCGCGATCAAAGGAAGTGTGAACAATCTATTTAGGCTCTGTTACTCAGCAGTATTGCTACTGCATATAGATGGCATCCAAATATTAACAAAGGAGTTTAATTAACTATGGGAACACTTTGCGTATAAATTGATGGATCCCTTTATAATGTTTTCTTAATGTATGGCTGAGCTGTTACGACGATGGATTTCTCTTTGAGTTTAGGGGAGGAGTCCTTTGAAATAGAGTATTACTCGGGGGTTTGGAATTGTCTGGTGTGTGTGTGTGTGTGTGTGAGTGTGTGCGCAGTTATTATTTTTTTTATATTCGTTTTCATAGAACTTAATATCATGACGAAGTAAACATAATACCTAAATCTTCTGAGACTTATCGTTATTTACTTCGTGCTTATCTCAGTTTGTTCCAGATTAATTAAAATGAGCAAATAAGATTAATATAGAATCGATAATATAACTACGTTTTCTACGGTCGTTGTCTAAGTGAGAAAGTCTAAAAAAAATAAAGTATTCCAAAACGAATCATCAATATAGTGTAATGTTCGTCAATAAAGTGTAATTAAAGATTTCGTCTTTAAACGTTCAATGATCGGTCAAATATTGACATTACCATATTCAAAACAGATATATATCGAGGTTGTGTGAATGAACTTTAGCTTTGGAAAATGTGTTCATTTCATCATTCTCTTTGGGACTGTGAATTCTGTTCCTGTTTACTGAGAGTTTTCTGGGATGATTGAGCATTTCTGAAAAAAAAATAGGAAAATAAAATGCCATTTTCAGCTTTCAGATCTGTTCAGTAAATTGTCTGTAAATATTTCGGGGAGAGAGAGAGAGAGAGAGAGAGAGAGAGAGGAGAGAGAGAGAGAGGAGGGGGGGGGGGGGGGGGGACTACAGTTCGAGTCCACTGGGAGAAACGTCCTGGTCGCTTTTCCTGTTGACCTAAGAAGTGAATTAGGTTCTTTGAGGTCAGTCAATTGCAGTGCATGGATGGAAGTCAGGGTAAAATGAGTGTAAGACCTGTAGCTTCATCCCAATGACTCGTTGAGAACCATCCATATTAACAATCTTAGTAATTTTGTTAATAGCACCGATATATATACCCTAAAAGTGAGAGCTTTTAATAACTGCTAGTAAAATACCTTTTGCATTCAAAAGTCCCATCATGGTTCCGAGTCTCGAATAGTTTTAGTAAATCTGTATCATTCTTTTCGTTAGGTACAAAGAATGAAAACAGCATTACATGTTTAAACGGCCTTTACGTGTCATTGCATAAGCATCGAACCAGTTAACATATTCAATGATTAATTAAACAACTGCTCTCGGAAATACTGCGACGAAAAAAAAACTGAATTGTAACACGAACTTTCCTGGAAGGGACGAGTGATACGAGAATTTTAAATTCTTCGAAAGCAAAATGAATTATTCTTTTAGTGAAATAATTTTTCTTGTTTTTTTTTTTTTTTTTTGGGTGTGTGTGTATGTTTTTTACTCCTTTCAAAAACACAAGTAATATTTTTCCTGACCTGTTAAAAAAACTGAAACAAAATCGAAACAAAAGATTTTAAATGAAATCAGTGATGGACTTCACTGAAATGTGTCACTTCACAGAAAATAAATGAGCAACTAAAACTCATATATAAAAAAGTTTATCTGAGTAGATTATAAGCTTTTAAGAGTATGAATACCTTCCAAAAAATTTCTCCTGAAATGTTAAATATATGTAACGAATATTAGATATAGATATTAAATGGGTTCAATAATGGACATTTACTAAAATATGTGGATTCTTAGAAAATAAATGAGTAGAATAAATTTATGTATAGATAAATTGATTTGAATAATGAGAAGATTTACGGAATATGAACACCTTCCACAAGATCTTTCCTGACATGTTAAACAACTGAAAGACAACTGGAATAGATATTTTACAAGTGCCTTCAGTAATGGACCTCACTAAACTATGTCGCTCATAGAAAATAAATGAGTGAATTAAACTTAAGTACCAATATAATATATTTAAAGAAATGGTGATGTTAATAAAGTATAGTCAAAGTACATCAATTTTTTTTCTGCGATTTAAAAAAAAATTAACAAAACTGGAATTGTCTAAAAATGAGATTGATCATGTATTTTACCAAATTAGGTAATTAAGCAAAAGCTTCATAAATAAACTGATTGTGTATAAATGGGAATTGTTACCGCGACGTTAAACAATTTAAACATAACTGAAATAGAGATTGAAAAGGTGTGTGTGTACGACCATGAGTGATGTGTTAGTGTCATTGCACTACTTATTACTCAAAACTCTCAAATAGAAAGAGAAACTGAGTTACAGAAGTCTTCCTTTAAATAATTGAGTTTTTTAAACGGAAATAGTGGGTTTACCACAAAATCCAACGGAATAAACAATGTTTTAAATCGTGGAACTTTTCACAGTATTTACTTTTCCGTGGTTTAAAGAGAGACAATTTTGCTGTTTCTATTTAGGCATTGCTGTCTAAAAAACTTAAATACTATAGAAAGGCAATTTCATCACATCGTTTTTTGCAGTCGCTGACCATGTTGTGGCAAGAGTTAATGATAGAGGTCTGTTCTAGAAACCTAAATATCATTTCGAGTTTTCATAATTAACATTTTAATTCTATTTAGAACAATAAATAGCAAGATTATCAAAGAACAATAATTCCTAAAGTAAGAATCTTCTGAGCAATATTACGAGCACAAGGTGTAAATAATACTGAATACTTTGTAACAAGATCCTTTCCATTTCCCTTTGAATTTTCCTCATCAACATCATTTCACCTTAAGTCATTCTCTTCAAGTACTTGGCTCTCCCCTTCCCTTTCCCCCCTCAAGCCTCATACCCCTACACACCCCCCCCTAACACAAGGCCAAACAAATGGTTGATGATAACTTCCGGGAGTCAGAGCATTTTATAAAACCGGCTGACGAGGTGGACACGAAGCCATCAAATATGCAAATTGGAGGCGGACGCTCGTCGTTGCGACGCCAGCAAGCACTAATTAATCAATCAATCATTTGAGGCGGACGCAGAATCATCCCAGATCATAATTAGATTCCAAAATCATTATAACGTTATCTGTCAAGTTCCAAAATCATTTGTGAAGCTGTTTGATGACTGAATTAGCGTGCTGTCTTTCAAGTATATGGAATGTTTGTTTTATTCTTTAATTCAGTTGTCATACAATCTCTTTAGATTACATATTGTGTATCTGCTATTAGATTATTTATATATGTATGTGTGTGTGGCTAAATTATGTTCCACTTGAGAGAATTTTTGCATTATATGTCAATACTTACTATATCCATCAAAGGTTTAAGTCAAAATATCAACTTGCAAAATTAGTACCAGTCCCTAAGATAATTAAATAGCACAAATGATAACTTCGCCAATTTATTCATCAACCAAAAAAAGTTTCACTAAATGATGGAAAGGCATAAAATAAACTGCATTATGAGTCTAACATTTCATGTTCATTTTCAGGTATGGTTTATATGTTGCTTATTAAATATTAAACGTCCAGTAATCGTAATTTTTACGAGTTTTACAAGAAATTTCATGATCGCTGTCTTTCCGCTCTTTAAACTGGCTCTCCGCTTCTCCCATCGTTTATCAGTCTTTCCTTTCTTTTTGGCTTTTCTCTACACTCCCCTTTCACTTCTGCAATGCCTACAGATAAAACTTTCATTCACTGCCGCCGGTACCTTTAAATAGCTCACTGTAGCAGAAGAAGACTCCCCCAAAAACGTCTGCGGACTCGAGTTCAAATGATCTATGAGTTCCAAAATTTTTTCAAAGACCTGCAGAAGTTCAGCGCTCGTTTCCCACGACCTATATATAATAGACCTCCAGTACTTCAGCTTCACTTACCAGGAGGGGTAGAAGCGATGATGATCTCTACCTCAAGAGATGCTTACCTATTCTCATGCAAGTATGCTTGCGGTATTTTTGTTCTTTGCTATTGCCTTTTGTAGGTCAATGGGTTTTACTCTCTCTCTCTCTCTCTATCTCTCTCTCTCACTCTGAGGGATGGGACATGCGTGGGTGGAACACAAAATCTTATGATCAAATACTTTAAAACTTCGACTCTTATTATTTTCTTGGATTTTTCATGTATGTTTATTTTGTGGTATGATATCGGTTAGAATGATTGGGATTGATTGGCTGAGGAGCATGAATTAAACTTTAAATTTATATTCAGTTCACGATGATACAATGTCAGCTCACTTCATTTCTATAAACTATTGTCAGTCATAAATCCATCATGATCATTTATCCGAACGACAACGATCTACAAATTGGTAAATAGCCCTCTATTTAATGGTCTACTCTATTTCAAACACGCACACACACACACACCTACTTCAAACGCGCGCACACACAGACACAGACACACACACACACACACACACACACACACAAGTGAATTAACCTGCACGACACAAATCTATGATAAAATTACAAACTTTTGTGATGTGAAGATTGTCTGGGACGAAGCTCTTATTTTCCACGTTACTCATACTTTGTCATATACTTTCACTAATAAAAAGGAAAGAGCAACATAAAGGTTTCAGATTTTGGATTTCAGAGTAATTATAAACGCAAATACTCCACTGAAATAAAAAAAAAAAAAATCTCCAATTTTAAGTTGAGGTTTTTAGAGAGAATGCTCAGGATAAATGATTTGTTTTGTCAGAAATATATAGTATTTGGTATATCTTCTAGAAGCACATATCATGTGTTAAATGAATTGAAAAGATATACAGAAAGTTTATATGTAATTATACAGGTCATTAGTCTCAGTGTCCTGCAGTATGTACACCTTATTCAAGAATATTTTATATAACATTAAATTAGATATTGCTATGTGCAAAAATTATTTATCTAGCCACCTATGAACTTCCTGTGCACTTATGCCCCTAGTCGTAACAAAATAGAAAAAAAAATCATTCATTCAGTTGCCATGAAAATTATGGAAACGAAATCTTTTACTATCATAATTATTTAACATCTAAGAAAATTTTATGTTATTTTTTTCTAAACATAGAGAATCCAACGCTGTGCGTTAAAATCTTTCACAGAACACATCAGAATTTTCCTCGTCCACTAACAATACGAAAACGACATTAACAAGGTCCTGTTGCAATCTAGTTCCTCCCTTTCAGGGCATGGAAATATTCTCTGTTCTTTTGACGGGATTAAGTTCTTAATCTCCGGAAAGTGTAATTAACAGATCCGCCTCTTCTTCAATTGAGGATTTGCTCCCTTGGGTGTGTTGGAAGGAACAAGAGAGATAATCACTCTCTCTCTCTCTCTCTCTCCCATCAATTTTGAGGGTGGAGCGGTGGGGGGGGGGGGGGGGGGGGGGCAGGGTGGCGAGGAGAAATAAGTTGTAAGTCGTCTTTCGTGCAAGAGAAAATGATTATCGCTTTTGCAAGGTTTAGGCAAATAAACATTATGTTTAGAAAGTTAAGAAGTTAGTATCTTCTATAATAAAAAATGGTCAAGAATGTTGAGTAAAATGCTCCTTCTTAACCACCACCTCTCTCTCTCTCTCAAAACCTAGATTCTCTGACTTCGGAAAATTTATACGACAGACATAACTCACCAAATGGAATTCGTTTAATGAACCTCATTCTGCTTCTTGAAATATCCAAGAAAAAATCTTATATTTCTTGGTGTTTAAAACAAAAAAGCAACTCTGAAAAGACATCTTCATTCCAAACAAAAATATACGGTGTTAAAGTCTTTTCGAATTATGACCGACCCTTCCTCGTACGGAGAGTCATAAAAATAAAAAATAATATGTGAAGTAAATAAAGAAGTATTGGTTTCTCGGACACCAATTAAATTTTTAACAGACCTCCCCCGCACAGCATCCCTGAACTCAATTCCACTGGAGGCTCGAGGAAAAATAAAAATAAATATGCTTTATCTGTCGGGTACTTTGAGTTTTATGACGCTGGGGTGAAAAGACCCGACGGATGGCCTCTGCAAATAGATAAATGTCACGTTGACAGATTTAGGAATTATTCCTTCTTTTATATGTATTCTGTTATCTTCTTCCCTTCAGTCTCTGCATTCATACAAGCAAATAAAGGATAAACAAAAACAAACACGAACTAGCACAACGTAGGAATTTCTTCTTCCTGTATGTTTTATTCATCTTCTATCAGTCTCTGTATCACACAAAGACAAACAAACTCTTGTACAATGTAATGAAAGGTAAGTGAAGCATTTTCGAGCAGCACTGAATGATTGATATAATTGTAATAGATTAATAAAAATGGTACAACAGGCATCAAAAGTTTTGTCAAAAGCTTGCAGGGATGAACATGGTAACGATAATAGACGCCAGAGTGAAACAAGGGAATGTAAAGAATATTAATTTTAACCCTAACCTCAGATAGGGTTGGACAATATGCTACCAACACAATACCAAGCCCTTCGGCCCCCAAACACCAACCAACCCCCCCTCCCCCAATAAAAAAGGACTTTTAACTTTAATGAGACATTCTTATTTCTCAAAAAGTGTAATCACCTGTCAGAATTTGCAAAATCCGCTTTTGATAAAATTTGCGTAAAAATTGACACAGACCTTTACTAGTTTCAAGTAAAAACAGATAAACACACAACCATACACACACAGGCGAGGTCAAAGGATCACACAGATAAAAACAACCTAACAAAATCAAAAGCTCCTTTTCGATCTCATCCGAATCTACGAAGGCAACGGGAAAATGTAATAATATAACTACTCACAAATACCAAAGATAACATCCAACAATAATTCTGTTTAAAATGCAATACGAAACACAAAGAAAATATTTTATTTGTGATACAAATGAATAAACGAGCAACAGCTGCAAAGCATTATAACATTCCTGATGGATTACTCGGCGTCAAGATAATCAAATCCTTGGAATCTATCAATTCCGAACCTTTTGTTTTCGATTCTCCCGGGAATGCCGACATGAAAATGTCGACATATTGCTTTGATGAAAAGTCTGAATTAGAAATATAATGGAAGGTGATTTTATTTTCTTTTGTCAATTCATGTCTAAATCAAAAATATAATGTAATGTGTGTTTTTGTGTGCTGCCGTTAAATTATGGCACCAAAGGATTAGTGCAGCGATTCCCAACCAGGGTTACTCCTTACCCTGGGGTTCCTCATCCCATTATCAAGGGTTCCGCTAGAAGTCTTGAATTAAATATGTATTGGAAATTTCGCTGATCTGAATTTACGCAGCTCGAATAGTAGTGGTACATATTATATGATGTAGATATACATACACACACACACACACACACACACACACACACACACACACACACACACACACACACATATATATATATATATATATATATATATATATATATATATATATATATATATATATATATATATATATATAATATATATAAAAAGAGAGAGAGAGAGAGAAAGAGAGTGCCTGTAGACCTGTAGATGAAGGTTCCCTTGGATATGAAAAAGTGTTTCACGGGTTCCTTGAAGGTATAAAGGGTGGGAATAACAGTTCTAAATAGTTTATCTTTCGAGAGAGAGAGAGAGAGAGAGAGAGAGAGAGAGAGAGAGAGAGTGTGCCTGTAAATAAAGGTTCCCTAAGATATGACAAATTGTTTCAGGGGTTCCTTGAAGGTATAAAGTTTCGGAATCACTGGATTAGTGGTTGAAGCATTGAAGTATTTTGAGAAGCATTTACAGGTAAAAGACATAATATTTAGAATATGTAAGAAAACATTTGGGAAAGTTAAATAGAATGGTTATGTCATGTTTAGGGATTAGATAATATTAAGAAATTTTTATTTTCTAAAAGGAAATACATAATTTTATTCTACACAGATTTCCTAAATCGCCAGAAATTCCTTCCTCTTTGACAAAACACATTATATCTTCAGGATCTGACTCAAATACTTTGTAAATAAGCATAAAATGGTATTGGATAATATAGAGAAATAATTACTTAAAAGGATGTTCTTCACTGCTTTCAGAAATAGCCGAATTTTTTTCAACTTTGACAATGAATATACTTTCTAGGCTTTGACTAAAACAGTTAGAAAATAAAAAGACTGCGCATGATTTATCAGCTCTTCACAGTTTTCAGAAATTAAAATAAACGCCTCTCTCTTTGACAAAGCGCATGGCTTGTCTGGGCTTTGATTAAATAATTTAATAATAAATACATCTGCATATTGAATATTATACAGTAACAAGATTTTTTTAAAGAAAATAACTAGTTTACTTTACATAGGAATTCTTAGAAATTCCTTCCTCTTTGAAAAAAAAATTATTTTTCTGGGCTGTGAATAAAAGAAATTGAAAATAAATACATCTGCTTATAGGATATTATACAATAATAAGATATTTTAAAGAAAATAACTAGTTCTACTCTACACAGCTTTCAGGAATCCATAGAAATTCCTTCTTCTTAGAAAAAACAACATTTTTCTGGGCTTTGAAAAAAAAAATTATAATGAATGCATCGAGGTATATCACAAATTTCCCAGAATATCCCCGAATGAAATTTACATCTGAATATCAACGACATTTAGCAAATAATGTTACAGTTCTTCGGATAATCAATGTATGCGCGTAATGAGTCAAAGAAATTGACGACATATCCAAATCCATTGTTAATGAGAAACAATTGATGACGTATCAACTGACATGTGTAGAAATGATTGCCTGATTTGGAATATGATCTACATTTTTTATTTTGATATAAAACAGGAGATGGTAAGCGTGATTGTCCATCAGTGTCAGTTACCTTTCGAAATTATAAGAATAAAAGACAGTTGAGGTATATTTTTAAAATTTTATTCTACTGTTGTTATTATCACACACTTAACATACATAGTACAAACACACAGACACAGACACTCACACACACACATACACGCACGCACACACACACACACACACACACACACACACACATATATATATATGTATATATATATATATATATATATATATATATATATATATATATATCTATATCTATATCTATCTATATTATAATATAGATAAGATAATAGATATACATTATATATATATATATATATATTATAGAGATAAGAATTATAGCTATACTACTATATAATATATATATATTGTAATAATACTTATAATATATATATATATTATATATATATATATATATTATATATATATATTATATATATAAAGAGAGAGAGAGAGAGAGAGAGAGAGAAAGAGAAAGATGTCTGTTTGCTTGTTGTGTATTTATGCGTATGAATATCACTGGTATCCGCTGTTAATGAACATATATACCTAACACCATTCACAGCTATCCTTTTTCCATGATAAGCCGTTTATTTCAAAACATAACTCAGAAATAGTATTCGTCTCTTTTCTTACATTATTGACCTACAACTCTCGTAATTAATTGCATGAAACTATAAGTATTATTTTCATAAATTAGCAGCGAGATTATTTGCACACATGGTATGAATAAGAAGGTCGGATTTGAGCTTGAAGCTTAACTCTGCAATGCCAGGTTCATTGAATTATTGAGAAACAAATATGCAGTTACTTGAAAGTTTTTGTAATAATTCCGTCCATCAGTCGATACAGTAAAATCATTGAGTTTATTTCGAAATGGATCGCAGTTATGAACTTAACAACTAAAATCAGATGTTAAATAAAGTTTAATTCTCGATAAGGTGCTTTATTTCAGAGTGGATATTTTTTTTTTTTCTAAAGCGTCAATTTAAAAAATTATGTATTTTCCAGCTCCCAGCTACTACTGTGTTATATTACATATAAAATACTTGAAAGATGAAAAATATATAATATATAAAAAATGCAAAATAAACACACATTTTCAATTTATGTTCATTAAGAAAATCTTTATGAATGAAATCGAATCATTGTGGAATATATTTGAAGATATGTTTTTCTAAGTAAGATCGAAGCAAAGTTAAATAGATTAGCAGTTGGCTGTTGCATTTAGTCAATCACGGTAAAAATCGGGGTTTTTTCCTGTCGAATTAGCGCCTAAAAAGGAACATCTCGTTTGATTTCCCCCGTCGATGTATCTCTAATCCAATTTTCCAGCTCCCAGCGCATCACTTACAAATGATTCAGTGGGAATTATTCATAGTTTCATTTGATTATGAAGAAGTGTGTTTGTGGCTATGCTGAATATATATATATATATATATATATATATATATATATATATATATATATATATATATATATATATATATATATATATTTATATGATTAACTTGATCACGAAGTATATAAAACGTGATGCTATGTATAAATAAAGGTTTTTTGCCACGAAGGAAAAAAATGAAAAAGCGAGATAGCCAAGTACTTTCGGTCCTGTTTGGACCCTTTACTGCCTCAGTAAAGGGTCCGAACAGGACCGAAAGTACTTGGCTATCTCGCTTTTTCATTTTTTCCTTCGTGGCAAAAAACCTTTATATATATATATATATATATATATATATATATATATATATATATATATATATATATATATATATATATATATATATATTATCATTTTCCATTCCTCCCACAAGTTCATGCCACCTCAACGTACTCTGATCTAGCCTCGCAGAAAAGTCAACTTAATTACTGTTTTTTTTTTATGTCCACATCCCTGATGGCGAGGATTTATTTTCCTTAAGAGTTACATAGGTATTTCAGTTATTACATCACACAGAAAGATAGATATTATAATCTCTGTTGGAATGTCCTAAAAATACGTCACAGAGAAAAATAATATGGTAAAAAGGATATAAAAACAATTAATAACAAAATTCCAATCTTTATTTTGCGATTGAAGTTACGTACACACTGACGAATGGAACCGAATCTCTGCCCATCTCAAGCGAATATCGTTTCTGCTTCAGTTCCAAGAACCCATCTGGAGTTGCTTCAATTTATTCATAGTTTACAGAACTTCCCAATTCTCGCCAACCGAGTATGGTCACAAACAACCGGTGGGAAACAAAAACACGAAGAAAAAGATATTTCTATTAAAATTTTAATTTAGGTTCGTAAAAATAACTATAGATATACAGTATAGGTCCTGAAATATCAAATCCATTTGTCAGTTACAGCCATATCGTGATTTGACACGACGCCAACGGCCACCGTCTACCCCCTCCCCCCAACATCCCTAAACACAAATCGAAATCACTCTCTACCATGTTTAGAGAACCTGACTCAAATTTCAATACGAGAGAAACTTGATTAATATTCACCGAGGTTCATCTGGCTGTCCTGTGTGGTTTCATTGGTAGGAAACTGATGTCGATTTGAAACGCAAACATCCGGGAGGATTGTGGTTCCCTTTCAAAGGCAAATTAGGTGGACTTTCGTGAATGATTTTGTAAGTATATAAAGAGTTTGGAATTGTATTATAATTGAATTATTTCCATACCAGTAGGCGCGGTAGTAACTTGTTTACTGCCCATAATTTCCATTTGTATTTTGTTTGTGTTTTAAAAGAACTATATATTTGCATACCAGTAGGGTAAGACTAAAGTACTTACGAACAACCATTGCTATTTGCATTTTAATTGAATTTCAACTGCATCATTTGCATACTAGTAGGTAAGGGAGTAAAGAATTCACAAACCATGATTTTTACTTATATTTTATTTGTATTTAAATAAAACTATTTGCCTACCAGTAGGTGGGAGGGTAGATTATTTACTAAACACATTTTTATTTTTATTTTATTTGTACTTCAGTTGAACTAGTTGCATACTAGTAGGTGTGGGAGTAGATTACTTATCAACAAGTATTTCTAATATGTATTTCGAGAGTGCTAGAAAAAAGGAATGTGCAACTGAAAAGGAATATTCCTCTATTGGAAGCAATTGTTTTTTACTTAATCTATTTTATCATTTGAGGGGAAGGTAAAATTAAAGTTATAATCATATTTTCAGTTTCATACATTTTTTTTTCTTTATTAAATCCAAGCTATTCCCATTTCCCCTTTGCATGTGTGACTGTGTATGTGTGTATAGTGTGTGTGTGTGTGTGAGAGAGAGAGAGAGAGAGAGAGAGAGAGAGAGAGAGAGAGAGAGAGAGAGAGAGAGAGCAAAGATATATTCTGGGTAAAGAGTCCCAATTTCTCAATTTTTTTTGTGGGCGTGAGTGTGTGTGTGTGTGTGAGAGAGAGAGAGAGAGAGAGAGAGAGAGAGAGAGATAGATGGTACTAGGACTTTATGGACACCCTTTATAACTCTTACGGCAAAGCGCAGAAATGTTCTTTTTGCCCTCACAAAATATTCGGAAGGATATCACAGTGTTGTTCTGTTGTTATCCTTCTTCTCGGAATAAGAGAACCTGTTGTACTCGCATGCAAGAATATTTCCCTTTAGCTATCGAATTATATATAATGAAAGTCAGGTAAAAAAAGGGTAAAAAATCTGGTTTGTGTCTCTCGCTCTCTCCCACACCCATCCACATCACACCAGATCAATACAAAAGCTCCTTACGTTCTATAGGGCATAACAAAGACGGGTCCAGCTCGATTCATGGAGGATAACAGGTATTCTATAACAATTTATTCCTCAAGCTCTTGTTTTTAATCCTATTCCTCTTTCTATCCGGTGCGCAAAGAACAGAATACGTCACTGTGAAAGAGGATTATATTTTAGGGTAATCCTGAAAGGATTATAAACCTTTGAAAAAAATTGTTTTAATTCTGTCATAAGATAATGTCACGCTCTCTCCTGTCTTTCCGGATACATTTCTCTGCATCTTTCCGATGTCATGTTAAGTCATTTTCTTAGATTTTATACTCTTGATGTATCACCTTATGATATATTAAAGCAGCAACAAACGTCGAGTCAAAAAGAATGTTAATCCTCGGGAGCTTCATTGCCTCCATGAACTCACAAAATAATAACTACTAAATTCCTTTGATTTGCTCCAAATCTCGTTTTATTTCACATGTATTTAAATCACATAAAATACAAAATTCATATTGGAAATAAAGATTATTGTCTTTAGAAATTATTATTATTATCATTTTTGCCAGAGATATTATTTCATGAACAGCAACCAGCAGAATGTCTTAATATAAAACCATAAAATAAAAAATATTCCAGGTATCTTAATATTCATCTAATATTTTCCGTTTTGCTTTGATTAAAATGTAGTGATAATCTTGATAATTCAAGTATCCCATTACATTTCAGTATTAATGACAGTGATGCGACATTTCTGTGGCAAATTAAATATTTTAGTATTAATGTACACTCAGCTGACAAGAGTGTGATACTGTTACGTTTATTTATCTCGTCATCAGCTTCTTTTAGTAATTTTGATATCTCATGTGCTGACAGTATTGTCTTAGTTGCCCAATTATATAATTGTTATTCATTTTTATATTTTTTTGGTCTATCACAGTCTTCCAATTCGACTGGGTGGTATTTATAGTGTGGGGTTCCGGGTTGCATCCTGCCTCCTTAGGACTCCATCACTTTTCTTACTATGTGCGCCGTTTCTAGGATCACACTCTTCTGTATGAGTCCTGGAGCTACTTCAGCCTCTAGTTTTTCCAGATTCCTTTTCAGGGATCTTGAGATCATGACAGTGTTCCTATGATTATGGGTAAAATTTCCACTGGCATATCCCATATCCTTCTTATTTCTACTTTCAGGTCTTGATACTTATCCATTTTTGTCCTTTCTTTCTCTTCAACTCTGGTGTCCCATGGTATTGCGACATCAATGAGTGATACTTTCTTCTTGATTTTGTCAATCAACGTCACGTCTGGTCTATTTGCACGTATCACCCTATCTGTTCTGATACCATAGTCCCAGAGGATCTGTGCCTGATCGTTTTTGTATCACTCCTTCAGGTTGGTAATCGTACCACTTATTACTGCAAGGTAGCTGGTGTTATTTGCACAGGCTCCAGTGGAGGGCTTTTGCTACTAAATCATGCCTCTTTTTGTAATGGTTCTGTGCAAGTTCCGGACATTCGCTTGCTATGTGGTTTATGGTTTAATTTTTCGTATTGCACTTCCTACATATGGGAGAGATGTTATTTCCATCTATCGTTCTTTGGACATATCTGGTTCTTAGGCCTGAACTTATGCCGCTGTTATCATTCCTTTAGTTTCTTTCTTGAGCTCTCCCCTTAGTAGCCATTGCCACGTGTCATCGCTGGCAAGTTCTTTAGTCTGTCTCATGTATTGTCCGTGCATTGGTTTTTATGCCATTCTTCTGTTCTGCTTGTCTTTCTCCTGTCTCTGTATATTTCTGGGTCTTCGTCTACTTTTATCAGTTTTTCTTCCCATGCACTGTTGAGCCACTCGTCTTCACTGGTCTTCATATATTGCCCCAGTGCTCTGTTCTCGATGTTGACGCAGTCCTCTATGCTTAGTAGTCCTCTCCCTCCTTCCTTTCATGTTATGTATAGTCTGTCCGTATTTGCTCTTGGGTGTAGTGCTTTGTGTATTGTCATATGTTTCCTATTTTTCTGGTCTATGCTGCAAAGTTCTGCTTTCGTCCATTCCAATAATCCTGCGATGTATCTGATTACTGGCACTACCCTTGTGTTTATGGCTTTTATCCTATTTCCGGCGTTGAGTTTTGACTTGAGTATCGCCTTGAGTCTCTGCATATATTCTTTCCTGATCGTGATCTTCATCTCTTGATGTTTTATATCCCCTCCTTCCATTATTCCCAGGTATTTGTATCCCGTCTCATCTATGTGTTTGATGTTGTTCCCATCTGGTAGCTTTATCCCTTCAGTCCTTGTTACTTTGCCCTTTTGTATGTTGACTAAGGCACATTTTTCTATGCCATACTCCATCCTGATGTCCCCAGATGAAATCCTTACAGTCTGAATTAGGGTATCTATTTCCTTGATGCTCTTACCATACAGCTTGATGTCGTCCATGAACATCAGATGGTTAATTCCGTTACCTCTTTTCTTGAGTTGGTACCCAGCATCCATCTTCTGCAGTACTTATTAATATTATTATTATTATTATTATTATTATTATTATTATTATTATTATTATTATGTTATTATTATGAAACAGGCTTATAAAAGGTTATGAAATTATTGTTGTTATTTTAAAAGTTGTTTAAATGTTTATCTATTTTTTGGAAGTCAGTATGGAAAATGCCTTATGGTCAAGGTTCACCAAGTTTTACATGGACCTCTTGGAAAACCAAGAATTTTATTGTTTTTAATTTCATAACAATAGCCTACATATATCAGATGAATTGTAAACTAGCCATCTTTGTTGATTTCTCTTTTCGAACCATTTAACTCGAAAGCTGAAGGACTTATGGAAATAAAAAAGGAGGCGAGACAAAGAGACTCGAATGATTAACTGTGAAGCGGAACATCATCTGGAAAGTCATAAAAAACTTCGAGGGAAAGAAACTTCATACATGATTCCATCGAAGCGAAATTGATTTTGGGTCTTTTACTCAGAGGGAAATCCGAGGATGTTGAGATTCACTGAACTGGCGAGATAGTTTGATCTCTCTCTCTCTCTCTCTCTCTCTCTCTCTCTCCACCCCCTCTTTCAACTTCTCCCCCTCCTCTCTCTCATCTTTGATTATTCTTTATTGATTTCCCTAAGAAAATACTGCGCACAATAAAGATACGTTGGTCTCTAAAAATAAAATCGACTAAACATGGTAAGAAAAATTATAGAAAATACCCTTAGGGAAAGAAATAATTCATGGAAAGTTACACCCCATTAGAAAAGCCTATCAGCTGTAACCAGACCATGAATGCGAAAAAAAAGTATTTTGCTGCCAGGGTGTTGCTATGAAAGTTTCATTGGGCTATATCCGGATTAGAAAAGTCCATCAACAGGACATCAGTGTCAACAGATAGAGAGAGAGAGATAATACACATTTTTGTTTTATATTTGTCATTTTTTATTAATATTATGGCGTTGGTGAATATAACTACATTTATACACACAGGCAGGCATACACATAAAATTTAACCTGCATCTGTTTGCTATACAGATTTTTTATTTACTCTTCCCTCCTCATGAATAGACTTGTTGATCTAACTTTGTAACGACATTTAAAGCG
>NC_087200.1:218046718-218056718 GCF_015104395.2 Macrobrachium nipponense
TTTCATACTTTGATTTGTATTTGTCCAATCCCTCGCTGTTTATTTAACTATCAGTGTATCTATTTATCTATCTTAATATATATAATATCACTTTGTACCCGGATAACACCTAAAACCTCTTATCTTTCAAACGACCCAGAAACACATTACGATGTAACTTCAGTAATGAGGCGCAAGATAACGGAATATTTTTCCAGGCCGTTCCAGGGAAGAAGAAGAAGAAGAAGAAGAAGACGAAGAGGGAAGTTAACTTTTATGTCTACAGGATAAAGACTGTTTTCTCTCCATGAGGATAACGTCATTTAGAAAGCGTGGAAGATGAAGATGAGGCGGAGTCTATTCGGTGCCATCCTCTTATTCCAAAAGACGTTAAGAGACTCATTGTAGAAGATGTTTAAAGAGAGAGAGAGAGAGAGAGAGAGAGAGAGAGAGAGCCTCAGCCATTAATCTCCTTTAATCCCCATTAATCTCTCTCGCTTGACCTCAGCATTAATCTCCCTTAATCTCCCTAAATCTCCCTTTTGACAGGCTGTAGTCCCTTGTCGATCCTCTGTATTGCAACTCGTTCTTTTCCATAATTAACAATTGAGATTATATTTTGCCAAGCTAAATCCTATCATTATTTAGTCAAAGGGTAAAGATTTGGTGTATATAAATAAAAGGGAAGCCAAATTTCCGTGATTTGTTATGAAATATTTAGTTTGGAAATTAGAAATTTGTGAAATATGTCTAATTTTTTATTTCACGAAATGAACACGAAGGCTACGTTGTATGACACGTCAGCTAAGCTTACTACATGAAAGCTCTTTATGCGTTTGATAATTCTGTGTAACGGAGAGATAACATTAACCATCTGTCTCAGATGTGTACAGTAATTGTGTGAGCGTGTGTGTGTGTGTGTGTGTGTGTGACAAGGATAGTGCTTGGGACAGCTTAGCTTAGTTTTAAAGAGGACAAAACTGTTAATATAGAAAAAAAAACAATAACAAGGAAATACTAAAAGGTGCAGGAACCAAAACCTTTGAGATTTTGATATTCATTATCAAGTTAATATAGATAACTGTAAATGCATTTCTATCTTTCTTGTGTCTGCTTTCCATTAAATTAGATTGGAACTTATTCATATGCTGACGAAATTAACGTGTAAACTATTTATGTATATCGGAGCTTAATTTGCGAAGAGTTATTGAAGACAAACAAATTATGCATGTGTTTGTTTTGAGTGAAGATCGTCGAAATTAAAAAAAAAAGTTAAGGTGCAATATTTACAAATGCAGAGATTTTGTATGGGGTTAAAAAAAGGTACCAAACAAGTATAAGGTGAAGGTAACCATTGGAGTGATATTAATTCTGTTAGGTTTGCTGTTCTTTAAGATTAAGCTGACCTTATGGTAGTACTGCCTCTTGCTCCAAAAACAGGGGTTTTGTTGTTTAATTTGACCTGAAGCCAGCCAGCACGGGCTCTTGCTCATAAAGCAGCCTGTGATTAGGGAGAGCAGTAGGAATTGCAGTTTAAGATTAAGCTGGCCTTATGTCAGCTACCCTGGGCTCTTGTTCCGTAATTAACCATTGAAAAACTATATTTTCACTGCGTAAACCAGAATAAACCATGAACATATCAATAAACACGAATATATAGGAAGATATTTCACAGAAACTCACACAAAGATTCGTAAGGTGTTTGTTACCATGTATTACAGGAAGGAATGGATTAACTTTTGATTTTAATTCCTTTGAAACGAAATATATCTGGAAGGCAGATTCTAGGGGGATTTGAATTATTCAGTGTTTCGTTTCGTTTGATTTCCATTACTGACTGCAGAATTTCCTAACCTTGGTTGGGAATATTTATCAAGGATTAAAACACTATTACGATGTTCATACCTCTCTCTCTCTCTCTCTCTCTCTCTCTCTCTCTCTCTCTCTATAATTTCAATTAATAAAGAACTCTTACCGTTGAATGATTTACCTGTCTCCTGAGGTAACTATTTCTAGCAAACACAAATGCCATTTGGCAAGGAAGATTAATCAGTCCACGTTAAGAATAGCACAATTACTTATTCATCAAAAGTAATCAAATATCAATGATATTAATGATAAATACGTCAATAATTAATTAGCTTTTCAAATCATCCGAACATAAATCTTCTGGATTGATCAAATCCTGTATCTCAATAAGATAGTTTCTTTAAATCCCTTAAAATGATCCTGACCTCTGTTTCTGTTGTTTCATCTTGTGAATCCTGGGGACCTCGAGACGTTAAAGAAGTTGTAACTCCTAATTCTTCTTTTGGAAATTTGGGTACAATTTTGTGTCACAAATTCAGAGCAACATTATCCGTCTCTAATAAATGATCAAACTAGAGAAGATAATCTTCCTTTAACAAATCTCATAAACTCATGTTTACCCTTCTATGTCAAAATTTCCACCCATTAAATTAGGGAGGGAACAAATTGGGTAATCACTGGAATTACAAAAAACATAAAGGAAAACTTATGGAGGCTGTTTCCATATCTCCACAATCAAGTCTTTATGATGTCATTTATTCCCCATTTATCTACTTTCATTGTAAAACACCCGTTATTACGTATAGATATTAAGTTGGGATTCCTCTGGGAAGTTTATAATTGGCTGGTTTTTTATCATTGAGAAGAAAACACGATTTTAACCCTATGTGAGAGAAGAATGTATAAACATGATCATTTCTCAAAAAGAGACGAAAATGGCAAGAAATAAATCTTCAAAATTGTACAAAATTTGTATGCAAATAGCATATAAAGTTTTTTGTTTATCTATTGTATGGAAAGATGGGTTCAAAGACCTAAAATCATTTTGCTTTCGTTTTTCTTGTCTTAATGTTCAGAGAGAGAGAGAGAGAGAGAGAGAGAGAGAGAGAGAGAGAGAGAGAGAGAGAAGAGAAGGAATTTTCTTTCAAGTAATATTTTCCAACAATGCGGCAATGTTGAAAAATTAAAAATAACCGCTACGTATCTCAGCAGATTTTGCAAAGACCTAAGTTAAAGTTGGAGGACTTTAACGACTCTGTCTTATCTTAAGGGATATGATGGAAATATATAATAGGCAATTAGAAACTCAGTTATCATTAGTAATGGGTCCTAGCCAAGGAGTTGGGGAGGGGAGTGGGGAGAGAAGAGCCAGCCCAACTCGCTGGCTGACTCAAGACTGGAAAAATAAGGGAGTTTGAGTCAGGATGGACATGTATCCATAAAAAATTTGCCAAGGCTAATGATGAAATGAGCCGTTCAAGTTAGAAGCAGCTGGAGAAGGCTCATTCTAGACGTCGACCCAACTGGGGATTAAGCTGAGAAGGACAAATGATTTACACAGACCGAAGGGATCTGCAAAGGTCTACGCCTTGCTGTGTGCGATATGTTGACGACTTGTGTTTCTAACATGTTCTATCTATTATGTGAAGTCAGCCTAAGAGCACTGAAATAATATTAACTTTTGTACTATATGGAGACAAAAATAAATAAATAAATAAGTAAATAAAATTGAATGCTGGACCATGTATGCATTCTATTTGCAATTTAGTTTCATCTCTCTCATAGAGATACAGTAAAATGCTCTTTATTGCATCATTTGGCAAAAGTCCTTTTATTAGTCTCCAGAACAAAGCTTTGCAAAATTTATTTTACAGAGGCAAACTATATCCCTTTAAAAAACATTATGTTCTATGAAAGTTCTCAGGCCGAAATTCATTACTATGAAAGAATCTTCGACGTTACAGGAATCAAAGGTTGATGAAAATACTACTCTTAATACAAGGCCGAACTATGCACTTTATCTTGGAATAAAGTTTACCCCCCTTTCATCTTCCTCAGATTCCCCAAATATTTGTTGACAGTGCTTTTGCTTTCCCTTCCCTCTGTCATACCTGAGTATTTTAAGGCCGTTTTGACCCGTGCGCAACGGCTTATGAAACATGTAGGTAGATATTCACAACAGCAAAATATTATTTTCCCGTTAAAAAATCCAAGTATTTTTTCTTGTCTCCTAAGGCTTTGATGTATGTCATATGTTGGCACTTTAGTCAATAGAACTTATGTTCTATTATTTCATTTAGCCTTTTAGTTTCTCGGCTGTTAGTGGGTGAAACATGCTGTCATTATTATTATTATTATTATTATTATTATTATTATTATTATTATTATTATTATTATTATTATTATTATTATTCAGAAGTAGAAACTTATTCATGTGGACAAGCCCGCAGGAGCAATGAACTTGAAATTCAACCTTCCAAACAATATGTTAGTGAGTGATGCGTTGCATATTCCAAGAAAAGGTCGCAATGATGATGGTCCCTAAAAAGCATCACGCACTAATATAAAATTTACATTTGAGAAAGAGAATAATAATAGATTGCATTTTCTCGATACCTTTCGTAAGGCCACATTTACAGGCTTGGGGCCCAATTTTATAGTTCCTGTTCACTTAATTTTAAGCTTAATTCATTATCAACCCTAATTCACAGAGCTATAGCCTTGACTTCAAATTGGAGCTTGTTTCATAATGAAATTAATTTCTTGCAGGAATTCTTTAGGACAAATTGTTACCCAACTGCCCTGTTCTCTAGTTATGTCAGAAAGGCCCTACAGAAAATCTTCCAGCCACCAGCTCCAGTACATCTAGCTTCTAAATTAAAATATTATGTTAGCTTTCCATACACTTATGATATCTCATTTATACCGCATTTGAGGAAGATAATGAGCAAACATTTTATGTGAAATTCATCATAAGGAATCCAAAAACCATAGGCGGATTCTTTCGCCACAAAGAAAAATTGCCTACTTTGATGCGCTCTGCCCTAGTTTACTTTTATACTTGCTGTTCGTGCAGCGAACAGACTTACGTTGGAAGCACTCGCTGACTGCTCAAAGTACGATGTGACTCACACATAGGCATTAGTTACCGCACAGGGATGAAGCTTTCTAGTCCAGAGCTTTCAAACATAAGAAACCATGCACAAATATGCAAATGCAGAATCAACTACGATGATTTTAAGATAATTTTATCCAGCCCTAATGAAAACCAACTCCCTATACTCGAATCCTTGGCCATTAAGCACCTCGTTCCAACATTGAATAACAACACTACAGCAGTTCCATTATACATTGCTTAGACAGCCCACTCTTTCAGCAACTGAACCTCAGGTTGTAAGGTTTGCTTTATATATTTTAATTTTTTTTTTACAATTTTCACTTAGTGTTTAATACATTGTGTGATTTTGGTTATTTGATTTTTATTTTAAATTTTTTTTATATACGTATAATTAATTTTTTTTACTCGTGCTTATTCGTATGTAACAATTTATGTTAATCTTGCTGGACAAGTTTGTAATTTAGGTATTTTTCTTTTTTATAGCCTTGAAAATGAGACCATAGTCTTGAAACGTTGTCAACAATAAAGCAACCCAATGTACTGAGCTGTTTTGACTTTTCGCCTGATATTATATATATATATATATATATATATATATATATATATATATATATATATATATATATATATATATTTGTGTGTTGTGTGTGTGTGTGTGTGTGTGTGTGTGTGTGTGTGTAATAAACACGAGAACACAATTTCACCATTTTCATATTTTTTAACTGAAGATATGTTAAGAACTTTCCTCGTAATCCTTCCTTTTTATTTAATGAGAAAGGCATAAAACCAGTCTGCAAATATGCATTAGAAAACTGTTTTATCTAAGAGGAAAGAGAATATTCTAAAGACTTCAGGAAAATCATAATTAGGTTCCGCTCTTCCTACGAAATAAAAAAAGGTAAAATCCTACGATAAGAAAAAGAAAGTTCGCCTAAAATCATAGTATAACAAACTTTTCGAAGTGGAATTTTTTTCAATCCAAGTTACCGGAATTTTCTTAATCTCTTTCTCTAAGGTATCTTGATTATCTTATGGCTATTTCCAGGAGTTAAATCCTGAAAGCAGGAGGATTTTTCATAGAGGAAGGAGAGAGAGAGAGAGAGAGAGAGAGAGAGAGAGAGAGAGAGAGAGAGAGAGAGAGAGAGAGAGAGAGAATCATTTCATAATTTTGGCAACTAACTTTTGGTTATATTAGTGTGGAAAGAGAGGCCAGCGATTCCATGTCGTCTCCTCCGGTTACGGGAAAACCTGGATCAAGGAACGTTTTTCCAGTTGCAGGTATTTTGCTTGAAAGGGAGGAGCAAGAGAAGAGGGGGAAGAAGGTAGGGATAGAGAAGACAGCAGATAAAGGATGGGAATAAATGTTGGAAGAAATGAGTCAAGCGCGTTATTTCGTTTTTAATACTTAAAATTGCTATTTTTATCATTGCTTTGGTATACCAGTATGCACTACTGCTTTATCTTTATCGCCAAAGTCTTCCATCCTGCAGTAAATACAATGTAAAGAAATGAACTCAGAAGTGATGTGGAAGGGGAAACTATACATCTGGCAAGACACTAAACGCCCATTAGTTTATTCATATGGGAATTCTTCTTTACAACGTTATTTGTAGCAAAGGGAAGAGAGGATTTTCGCAAACTACCATTTCCTACAACCACTTACAATTAGGGGTCATTAACTTTCCTTTCTTCATCTTTTTAGAGATACGGAAATGAGACACGAGTTTCCCTGCAAACTCTCTTTGTCGTTTATATATAATTTTTGTAAAAGGAGAAAGTTTTCCCGATAAACATTTAAGGTTAATTGCTTCTTTAGGTTGGAATTCAGAATTGCAAACGCAATAATGCCCTTGGAGTTTTTCCAGATTTCTGTACCAGCGTCCAGATAACCTACAACAAAAGATGAGATAGAGAGAGAGGGAGACGAGAGAGAGAGGATGGAGGTGAGGAAGGGAGGGGGAGAGATGAGCAATGAACAAAAGAGAGAGAAGAGGAGAGGAGGGGAGAGAGGAGAGAGAGAGAGAGAGAGAGAGAGAGAGAGAGAGAGAGAGAGAGAGAAGACAATGTTTTGTGTTCTGTAGTAATTTATATCCATTTCATAAATGTCTCTACGTTAAAGATCTCGACGTAACGGCATTGTAACAAAAATCTTGAAGTCCATCGATATGTTTCATCTGATAAACTCTCTCTCTCCTCTCTCCTTCTCCCCTTCTCTCTCTCTCTCTCTAAACTCTCTCTCTATCTCTTCCTCTTCTCTCCTCCTCCTCTCTCGGTGATTCACCAGCACGGAAGTTTATAATATTTATTCATGTGAGATGGGACAAACTGAACTGAATTTGGCCGTTTTTACTCTTCTCCGGCCTTAATTGTTGATTATAATAAAGTAAAATAATTCACACAAACTGATCATATAAGTACATCTATTTTTTTTATTAAAATCATTATATTCCACAGGAAAACGCTGTGTCTTTTGAAATAGATTTAATAATAAATAGAGGTACTTGATGCTTGCCTATGAATGAATGTCTTTCCTGTACTGTATCATATAGCCAGTAACTCGCTCTCCTCTCTCTCTCTCTCTCTCTCTCTCTCTCTCTCTCTCTCTCTCTCTCATGTGCAGATATTGATAAGCTCTCGTGGTTTTTACACAATCTGTAACCTTAACAATTATGATTAGAGATTATATTTGATTCTCTCTCTCTCTCTCTCTCTCTCTCTCTCTCTATCTCTCCTCCTCTCTCTCTCTCTCTCTCTCTCTCTCTCTCTCTCCGTGTCTTTACACAGTCTCCAGCACAGAAATTACCCCAAAAGAAATAGTTCAAATGACTGATTGCCGATGAAGTTTGAGATTTACTGTGAAGCAGTAGCTAACAAGACGCCAACGAAGGAAATAAAACTTTCCTTTCTTTTCTGAAATTCTCGGGATGTTTCAGTAATGATACTTAATTCGCAACATTTCCCTAATATGTGAGTGTGTGTGTGTGCATTTCATTGAGGGCACTGTATCCACAGACGAACAATATTCAGGCTTCGTCAAATAAGCTAAACTCCTCCAAGAATTCGTTGTCATCCGACACCCGAGATTCCCCAGCAGATGGTGCACAGATCCGAGCGAGAGAATTAAGTTCCTCACTTTCTTCTTGACGACGACAGCGTTATGGTCCATTCCCGAGACTCTCGGGATTTGCCAGGGATTAGGCGGAAGTATAATTTCCCAAAATTTACGATGAGTCCTTTCTGACTCTTGCTTTCAAGGAAGGGAAAAGACGGCGTTATGTCACGTGAAGTTTCTTCATTTTTGCTTGTTTTCTGCTTAGACCTGGTTTCGTTTACGATGGATTTTTTAGCAGAATTTATTTATGTCAATATAAAAAAGGTTTAAGATTAACCTTGAATTTTTACACCCCGTTACGCGTGGTGAGTCAGTGCACCTCACACGGTGCACTGTAGGCAATACTTAAGGAGGTTATTGGCAGCGTCCCTTCGGTCATTAGCTGCAATCCTTTTCGTTCCTTTAAATGTATCATATTCTCTTTTTTTTCCATTTTACTTTCCAGCCTTTTCTAACAATTATTTCATCGTGTCATTGCGAGGTTTACCTCCTGTTACACCAATCACATCTTTTAACTCTCAATTTCCCTTTCAGCACTGAATGACCTCATAGGTCCAAGCGCTTGGCCATTGTCCTAAATTATATATTCCCTTTCATTATTGAACTATTCTCTTGTCTCAGTTTCTTTATCATTTAATCTATTGTTGTCTATATACTTAATTCAGTGCTCCTATTTGTCTGTTTATATTACTCCTCAGTAGTCTTTGATGTTGTGAATTACTCAGTCCCCCTTCTCATCTTAACCATGATGAGGTTCTTGTTATTTTGATCTCCCTCTTATTTCTTTGCTTCCCCAAAGTTTGCTCTCATGCACCTCACTGCTTCTCCATTTCCATCTCATTCTTCTTCTTTCCTCTGTGAGCCATGCAATGAGGTCTCTGTTTGTAAGAAAGCATCATTATTCTCTGCCAGGAAAGCAAGTTCACCTTCCATTGAACCAGTCAAGGAAATGATCCCTTATTTTCATACCCTTTTTATTAACAGCCAGGTACTAATGTTGGGATTCTTTTGAAGCCCTCTTAATGTTCTTGGTAAAGGAACAGGTCAGATATTCAGTAAATATTTAGTTTATATTTTCCCTCTCAAGTTCTGGAGATAATAATTTTTTTAAGCCAAAGTGCAATTTCCCGCCGCATGTTGTATATCAGGTTTAATGCGGCTCGGTTCGCTAAGAGATTTATCTTGCCCACAACTTGAACGTACAAAGTTTGCCTGCTGCAGTTATAGAATTTCTAATCTAAAAGAAGGTGTGTCGTTTTTATTTTCTGTTTCACCATATTTACTTATTGATCACCTTTTCTTATAACTTGTTTTTCTGCTGGGCAATTTCCCTTTAGAACACTCTTGGGTTTATTAAAGTAATGTTGACTCTGGCCGCAAGAGTCAACTTGGCAGAATTCCTATCAACGAGAACTTATTAAAAAAGATAGACCTCACATTTCCCAAATAAATGAAAATGAATCCCGCTGATGGAAATATTTATTGGCGAGCGACTTCATACGCTCAACAATAAAATGAAATTAGGTTTTGCTTTCTGGTGTGGTAACTAAAGTGATATGCTACCCCAAATTTTTTTATTTCTTTTGTGTTCCCAGTAAATGGGAACGGTTACAGTTTTACAATGATAAGGAAACGTTTTAGGTTTTTCCAAAGTTTTATATGAGCGATTGACCGAGGTAAATTCTGATGGGAAAAGCGTAATAGCCACCACAATTTCATTCCACCAGCCCAGCAGTAAGAATAAAAGAATAATAGATAACGTATTATTATTATCCACAAATTCGGCCAAGTATACACCCTGGAGGTCACAGCCCATCCCTTCCTGTCCAAATACCTTCCATGAAAAATTCTGCAGAAGAAGAAAGTACGAACGTAGGATGAAAGTTCCAACTCTCAGTAGTAACAAAGAAACGGCCAGTCAGGGATGGAATAGAACAGTGGGAGGCTTCAGGGATCCCTGAACAGGAAATGCTTTTAGGTCA